>NC_134837.1:58060481-58131879 GCF_004210375.1 Tachypleus tridentatus | reverse complement strand
CAGATGAAACCAAATATAAATTAAAACAATGTTTTAAAGTTTCTAGAGAAATTAAAAATGTTAAGAATTAAATAGAAGACGATTTGTAGCTTTTGATGTGATATCGTTGTTTACAAAAGTTCAAGTGGTCTGAGAATAAATTATTATGAAATAAAAATTCCAGCAGCTGAAATTACACTTAATTTAACAATGGTATGTATGAAAGATATATTTCTCAAGTTAACACTAATGGTTATAAACAAAATTAATGGTTAGCTATGGGATCGCCACTTTCACCGTTGTTGTGTAACTTTTACATGGGTATATTTGAAACTAAAACCACAAATGGTGTAAAATGTAAACCTGATATTTAGATAAAATATATAGATAACACATTATTGGTGTGGAAATATGGTAATAAGGCATTAATTGAGTTTACCTGCTATTTTAATAGTATAGAACCATCCATACAATTTACTTATGAAACTGGTAAAAATAATAGCTTGTCTTTCTTAGATCTATTGGTAAAAAGGAATTCACAAGGTAATCTAGAAACATCTATTTTTGAAAACCCTTTTCAGTTATTATGCTTCTACACCGAGAATCATGTCATAGTAGATCACAAAAAACATCTGCGTTTCAAACTTAAACAAGAACATTTTATCTAATAAGTTCTTGATAATGAAATTGCAGTAACTCAAATAGGAATTAACACAATATTATAGATAGAGCTTTTAGTAGAGTCACTAATGTGGTACGACTGATCGAACTATTATATTAAAACTGTCCCCTTCTGGTACAGCGATAAATCTTCGAATTTACAAGGCTAAAATCAGGTGTTCGATTCCCCTCGGTGGACGCAGCAGATAGTCCGATGTAGCTTTGCTATAAAAAACACACACATACTTTAAAACTTAGTTATGAAAAAATGAGAAAGGAAGCTTTAATGTTGTTATAAATTCCAGGTTTAACTAACAATTTATTTAAAGTGTTTAGAAAACGACAAATTTTACATCCTATATTTAAACCGATTAATAAGATAATGCAAACTTTAGGTAATACAAAATATAACATACACTTAATAGAAAAAAAAAGGAATCTATAAAATTTAATGTGAATGTGGTAATATCTATATGGAATAGACTAAACGTAATTTAAAATATCATATGTAAAAAGCAAAAAAAAAAATAATTCAACCACAGTAATACATGTGCATGAAACATAACATACGGTATTGTGTGTGGGAGGCTATTATATTGACTTAGCCAAAAGGTATTATAATAATAATATTCGAGAATGTTGGAAATAATTAAACACAAAGAAGATCACGTATTATTAACTACAGAAAAAGGTCCGGTGAATATTTACGTAAAAATGTAGAGTGGCCTTTTCTGAAATGTTCACATAATATTGTAAATTTCAATGTAGGTCAAATGACCTATTTAACAAAAGGAAAAAAAATTCAATAAGATACGATTATGTCTTGCAACACACTTCTGAAAATGATGTTACAATCAGAAACATGTCGAGACGACTTTTTAGTGGTTATATATTGATTTTAATACGTTTTTCATTGTATACCTATTCTTACATTGTGTGTGTTATTTATTATTTTAACATTATACACAAGTGCCAAGAAATAATACTCATAAATTATGACGCCACACTCGAATCAATAGGAATGTTACTCTTCAGTAACAGCTACAGTAGTGAAACACTGGTTTGTGGAGGTAGATTCAAGTAAAATAAAGATCTAAGGAACTAGATTGTGGTGGAACCCATGCTGTAAAGCTACACTCAAATGAAACACGTTTGTGAAGCTACACTAGTGAAACACTGGTCTGTGGAGGTAGATTCAAGCATAATGCAAGTCATTTTTGATAAAGTAGTGATACATAGCGTTTGATAGTCTATTTTGACAGACATGAAACGTGCTTTAATAGATTGGTCTGTATAGTTAAATTCTGGGTTGTGAAACACAAGTCTATAGAGATAGGTCTAAGGAAATGCAGGTCCGTATAATTGCACTCTTGTGAAACAAAGGGCTTTATAAGTACAGTAACAAAACGCAAGGCTTTGAAGACAGACGTTATGAAGCATATATCTATAAAACAGACACTAAGGAAACACAGATCTGTGGGGCACCAATATAGGAAATAGACTCGTGGATGACTATAATGGAACGCGGTTTTGTGTTGTTAAAATATACTGAAACAGGGGTTTGTGGAGTTAGAACTTAATGAAACACACTTTTGAGCTAGTCTGCGGTCAAACATAAGTGTATGTTAAAACTAGCATTTAATGATTATGGCACATTCTCATTGATGAAAATATTATTTCCCAGAATACTTCCTAAATTCGGGCAGAATGTTCTTAATTTATTTAATTATACGTACACGAATTAATTAACATGTATCTCGTATCTAACACAGTTCGATACCGACACTTTATTCCCCATATATATATATGTTTTTAAAGACCTAGTAAAGAAATAAGACTACACTGAAAAAATCCAAATGTTTCAAGCGAGTATGAAACAAAAGTCAGATTCTCTAAGAGTGTTCTAGAAACTTCACATATAAAAAAATTTGACACACTAAAACTGCTTACAGTACAAGGTAAACCGATGATGAAGGTTAGTCGGTTAAAAACATTTCTAGCTTTGTTATGCATATAAATTTGTCTTATTATTTCGCAGTTATATTAAGCTATTTGTTCGAAGACGGTCTAACATTGCTTACTTTCTTGTTTTCTACAAGAAAACTACAAATGATAAAAGACCGAAATAATTTGGCTTCGACATGTATTTCACAAATTTTATCATATTCCCAAAGAACATATTCGTTTATATTTACAAACAAACAACACTTTCGAGAAACAAAATGGTAATACAATCATAAAAAATGTAATCCTTGACTTCAGATTGGTATTGTTGTGAACTGCCTTTTCTTTCTTTATCCTTTGTAACATTTTTTTTTAACATACGAGATTTTAACAAACGGTTATATATTTTTATTCAATATTATTGTTTAGTATCTACCTGTCTATTTTATCAGTCCCTTACTTCGTGAAATATCTTATCGATTATTTTATGAATATACAGTTATTATGCAAAACGTTATTTTTATTCACATCAAACCTAAAATAAGATATTTTTATTAACTCTTAAACGGCGGCCATCATCAGTTGATTTTGCCTCGTACAATATTTCCGCTGTTTAAGGGTTAATGTAATACTATTCTTACCAGTTTTTGAGAATGACTAGAACCTACACTTCTTGTTATAGCGTTGGTACTAACGTTTGGGTTGGTTCTTCCGCTACCTCTGGCAGCACTGCTGTTATTTCGATCGGATGGCATAGTAAGAAGAGACGCCTATTGTTTGTTGTCGTTTTCTCACGATCTTCAGCCAGAATGATGAAATTTATGGAGTTAGTTGATCTATATTAAAATTCAGTATGTATAAATATTAATATAGACAATATAGATTACAGTGCGTTTAAAATTGCTGAAATAAAGGAGAGCTAAAGTAACTTCTTCTAATATACCTGTGAGCTAGAAAAGACAAAAGAAAATTAATAAATATCTATTTATTTCATCAGCAAATTAGATTTTCACTTACATCAGTTAAAAAGTTAATGAGGCTCTTTCTTCAAAGATGTAGTTTAATGAGAAAGTTCTATTGACAGATAGCTGGAAAACGAACGTCCAGATTAAATAATCATCAGAGAAAAAGCTAAAAAAACCAAATCCAAGTTAAACGGTTTGTTGTGTATATATCAAGTGCTTATGTGGTTCTGTGTAAACATCGTAGATAAATAATTAATTGAGCTTCGTAAATCATTAATAATAAAAGGGTTATAATGTACCAGGTTTAAAGGATATTGCCTTGAGTGCAGTGTTGAATTGCAAGGAGATTTCGTGACTTGATCTACGCTAAAACGGTTTCTACACATCAAAAAAGTAAAGAACACGATTATTCTGAATATGCCATCTATTTTTCATTCAATATGTTAATACCTTTTACCTTTCCCAACAAAAAATAATGGAGTATTTGAAATACTGGTTTAGGGAAAGAATTACAAAAGAAAACGAAGAATCACCCTGTTAACACAAGGCAGGAGTTCGTCACACCTACAAGTACAACGTAAGACCTACGTGAAGCAGTCATAGTTTACAAACAGGTGGAAAACAAATACAAAACTAATGAAAGGGCAGAAATCCGGTTTATTTAAAGCTCTTGTAGTATTTTAAGGCACCATTAGTTGTTTTCCTGGTGGTATCACATTCAAATTGTCATATTAAAACAAGCATGGTTTGTTAGTAACAAAATAGATTTGGCATACAGATCAACAACTCAAGATACACTTTCTGCTAGCCCATAACTTATTTTAAACTCAAAATTACTACACGTCTAACTGCATGACTGTATACTGGTAATTTTGACAACCTTAGCTTTTGTCGCTTGTTACCTAAACTAAAATACTGGCAATGGTTTAAAACAGATGTCCTGAATTCCAAGTAAATCATACGTGTCGTTAAAATGCCCAGTGCATGTTCTCAGGAAATGAATTAAACAGTAAAGGCTCGCTTTCATAATTATTGCAAGACAACTTGGAAAAGAGAGTAATGGGTTCTAAACGAATGTTCTACTTAGTCCTTATTACACATTGTTGAAGCTCCTTACAATAAATGTTGTAAGAACAACTCATGCCTGTAGATGCTGAAAACAGAACTGTGTATTTCAACAATTTATGCCATACAATACAGTTGTTAGAAGGTATTGTATGGAAAAATATGTAATAAAGTGTGAAAGATATGTAGATATCTATGTGACGCTATTAAATAATACCATAACTATCTGAAACTTTTTAAACTAAGAAAAAATAAATAAGCTCCATTACGTTTAATAAATTGTTTGTTTTCTTTTTTGGAATTTCACACATAGCTACTCTAGGGGCTATCTGTATTAGCCGTTCCTAATTTAGCAGTGTAAGACTAGAGATAAGGCAACTAGTCATCACCACCCACCGCCAACTCTTGGGCTACTCTTTTACCAACGAATAGTGGGATTGACCGTCACATTATAACGCCCCACGGTTGGGAGGGCGAGCATGTTTGACGACGCGGGCTCGAACCCGCGACCCTCGGATTACGAGCCGCACGCCTTACGCGCTAGGCCATGCCATGCCGATTAATAAAGTGAACAAAACAACAACAATAAAAGCAAAACAATCTGTATAAAAGTTCTGGAAATTCCATTTGCATAGAAAGTACACTGAAAATCTAAATATCTACCCATAGTATCCAGAAGATATACGAGTGCGTGTGACAACTTTTAAAGTCCGACATTTCAGGAGTACCGAGTATCTTTGAAAGCTCAACAAACAAACAATTTCTTTGTTAGTTAGTCATACATCTCTATTTTAAAACGCTGTTCCTTACAGACTCTAAAACAATGTCTCTTTTGATTTTGTTTGTTTTGAATTTCGCGCAAAGCTACTCGAAGGCTACCTGTGCTAGCCGTCCCTAATTAGCAGTGTAATACTAGAGGGAAGGCAGCTAGTCATCACCACCCACCGCTAACTCTTGGGCTACTCTTTTACCAACGAATACTGGGATTGACAGTAACATATAACGCCCCCACGACTGAAAGGGCGAGCATGTTTGGCGCGACGGGGATGCAAACCCGCCACTCTCAGATTACGAGTCGCACGCCTTAACACGCTTGGCCATGCCGAGCCGTGTCTCTTTTGATCTTACATATTGTGATTGTTAAGTTTCAGACAAGTTTCACTTTTTTCTAAGTGGCCTCCGATGGTTTAACAGTGAACTTAAACTTATAAAAAAAAACAACAAAAAAAAAAAAACTAAAGTTTGACGTTTAAAAGTGACAGCGCAGATAACCCTTATGCTTAAATAAAATAAGTTATTTCAAAATAGAGCTATAGTCCAATTATGCTATGTGTTTTTGTTGCCCAGAAACACATCTGCTTAATAATGTACAATAAACGGATTCAGTGCTTTCTGTTCCATGGTATGTATAGTTTTTGGTTGGAATATTTTAAGATCTATGATCTCACTGAAAGTTAAAGTGGCAACAAATTATTATAAACCTTACCATAAACACTTTATTCTGAAACAGAGATGATTTTGGTAAGTTTGTTTTTTAATTTCACGCAAAGCTACTAAGGGGCTATCTGGGCTAGCCGTCCCTAATTTAGCAGTGTAAGACTAGAGGAAAGCAGCTAGTCAACACCAACCACCACTCAACTCTTGGGCTACTCCTTTACCAACGAACAGTGGGATTGACCGTTACATTATAACGCCCCACGGCTGAAAGAGCAGAGCATGTTTGGTGCGACGGGGATGCGAACCCGCGCACACCTGAACCTAGCCATGCCGAACCAGCTTTTAGTAAGACAGTATATTTTGCATGGTACTGAAGTGGGTAATATTTCGTTTAAGAAACATAAGGAAGAATTTCTGTACCTAATTTGACCACCTCAGTCACCAGGTTTAATTGTTGTTGGCCTTATGGTCAGTTCTTAACCAAGCTTCAAAATGTATTTTCAACACGAACATCACTTCAACAGTCAATAATACTGGTGTCTGATGCCCAACTCCTTGTTTTGTCTACTTCACGTCGCATAAATAAATGTTGTACTCTCTATCCAAAGACCAAATTCATATAATAAAATATAGAAGATAGTAGGTGTTTCCATTATTTTGCCCAATCCATGTTTAAATACGTCAATCATAGATTGTTGAGTAAGAGAATATAACGTCGCAACTGGTGGACCATGAAGCTGTCTTTTATACTAAATATTAGAGTATTGCTGAATAAAATATCAAAATGGCAGAACTGATGTTATATGATACGTCGTCGCTCTTGGATCTTAGTACTTTTTTCCCTCTCATTAAAGCTGATCATCTTGACAGTCTACAAGTTTTAGCTTCAGACAGTCCTGCATTATTTCTAATGTTTTACATTTAATTTATATGGTAGAACAACATAATGATTATTTTCATATTGTGGTAGAATCAATATTATAATTTAGAAGAGTCCAAACTTTGACTTTTTATATCTTGCAAAAATTAAAATTACAAACTACTTTGTATTTATAAAAGTTATATTAATGTCATAATGTTCACGTTAAGTATGTTAGTATATTCAGGATAGCCTCATCCTTTAAAAACGTTTTATTTTTTTCCCAGATTTTAGGACCTACACACATGGAAACAGTGGTATTTCAAGTTTTCCTCATAATACTTACAAATTGAAACCATTTTGGCTTATTACCCGATTATAAACGTAATTAAAATCTCGAACATACCTCAAACTGCGGTACCAAAAGAAATGAACTTCAAACAAATATATTACAACTTGATGGCAGATAATAAGATACTGTAATTTTACATGACAAGCAACCTACCTATATAGCTATAAAATATTTACCGTTACACGTTTATTATGATACCTACGCTTGTTTTGTATAGTTTTCTTTTTTATATGTACATCTGACGTATATTCTTGACCATGTATTGCGCAAGCCCCACCCTAGTCTCGAAATTTATAGGACGTTCTTGAGTGTAAAAGCAACAATACTTGTTTTACGAAAACGCTAGTTCTCGATCATTGTTGAAAATTCTAGAAACTTGCGTAATTAGTATATTAAAACCGACGCGCTGAGAGACAAATAGTATTATTATTGGCCATCAACAGTCAGTGTGTTATAGGCCTAGGAAGCTATAATTATGATTAATGCAATAAGTGTTAATTCCGATTAATAGAATCAATCTACAGAACTTGACCAGAAACATTATAAACTTCGAACATTACAAACATTCGCAGCACGGAAGCCGAAGTGTAGTTCTACGTACGTGTAGTATTGCAGCGGAAAGAACTAAACTATCATAGAAAGCTTTTTGTTTGTTTGTTTTGGAATTTCGCACAAAGCTACTCGAGGCTATCTGTGCTAGCCGTCCCTAATTTAGCAGTGTAAGACTAGAGAGGAAGGCAGCTAGTCATCCCACCACCCACCAACTCTTGGGCTACTCTTTTACCAACGAATAGTGGGATTGACCGTCACATTATAACGCCCCACGGCTGGGAGGGGCAGCATGTTTAGCGCGACGCGGGCGCGAACCCGCGACCCTCGGTTACAGGTCGCACGCATTACGCGCTTGGCCATGCCAGGCCTAACATGAAGGTGGATGAAGAGACAGAAAATGTTGTAAAGACAGCAGAAGAAAACAAAGAAGGCACAGAAAATGTAGAAAAGAAACAGGAAACAACTGAGTAGAAGAGGAAAAGAAACAACTGAGTAGAAAGAAACCGGAAATATCTTGGAACAGAAACAAGAAACTACAAACGGGAAAAAAGAAAGCTAATGAGAAGAAAACAGCAACCAAGTGTACACAGGGAAACAATGGCTGATTCTCAAGAAGAAGAACAAAGAACAACAACAATAAAAACACAAAGGAAAAGTACAAACAATGCAGACCAGGTATCGAACTACTGGACAAAGACCTTCTACTGTCAGAGTCATCTTCGGACAGCGAGGGACGGAATGGAAAAGAAAATAGGACAAAAGATCAAGGTCAGCAAATCGACCAAGAAGAGCACTAAGAAATGCAGGAGAAACGTAAGGAGATAATTCCTTATGTAGTCGTAAGAGCCTCATTGTCAAAGTTTTAATTGTAAGTATCTCTAATATCCTATTCTCTTTAATCTACTGCTCACTCCATGTTTCATTATAAATTATATATATACGTACAATTCAACTTAAAATAATCACTATAAACACTCAAGGTTTTCTAAAACCACAAAACAACAGTTCGTAATAGATATGATGAATAAAATAGAGCTGACATTCTTGTGGTACAAGAATGTCATTTCAATAACATACAACAGATTCGACAATTCAATAAGAAACATAATGTCTTATCGTACTGGTCATTGGGAAAACCTAAAGAAGCAGATGCAGGCATTATAATAAATAAAAACTACACAGGTAAAGTTAAAGCAGTAAGATATGATCACTATGGTAGAATAATATATATATAGACATAGAACACAATAGACAGAAAATAAAACTAATCAAGGTATATGCACTAGCAGACCATACAATTAGAGTAATTTTCTATAAGAACATAAACAATACTTATATACAACAAATGAAATTATTCTAGTAGAGAATTTTAACTGTGTGTTAGATCCTCGAATATATAAAATAAGTGGTAAAGAGAGAAAAAATAGACTCCAGAGCAAAATCGTTAAAAGATATTATTGATACTTTTCAATTTAAAGACACATGGAGACATCTGGAGAAAGATAACCCAGGTTTAACTTTCTGGAGTCGTAATGGAGTGGAAAGTAGATTGGATAGATTTTATTTGTCCGAAGCTTTACTCCTAAAGACAGACGGAATAACGGTTAGTCCGATAGGGACCCCGAACAATTATGTCAGCGACCATAATTTTGTAACATTAAAATTTAAAATAGGAGAAACACAACAGAGATGGCGGATGTTGGAAGCTTAACGTATCTTTGTTAGGGAAAGATCACGTCATAGAGGAAGTTAGCACTTATTTATATCAGAAATAGGAGAAACACAACAAAGAGGTAGCGGATGTTGGAAGCTTAACGTATCTTTGTAAGGGAAGATCACGTCATAGAGGAAGTTAGCACTTTGCTGACAAAGCTCTGTGACACCACAGAATACGATGCTTACTGGTGGGAAGATTTAAAACCAGAATAGCAACTAGGTTCCAACATCTGGGAAAGACAATAGGAAAAAAAATACATAAAATAGAAAGACAGCTGACTAGTTTATCAAGATTTTCAAATGGCGACCTGAATTCCTTAGAATATATAGAAATCCCAAAACATGAACTAAATTGATTTATATAATGAAAGAATCGAAGGACTTAAAATAAGAAAAGGAATAAAGGAATTAGACAGTGAAGAAACATTCAACAGTGAATTTTACAAACAGTTTAATAATAGACTTAAAAATCAACATAGCAGTACTAAAAATTCAGGACAGACTACCACCGACTAGAAAGAAATTTTTTATAGTGAGTAGGGCTGTATCTATGACATCTACAGTATTAACACTGCAATAGTTATTTGTACACAAAGCAGCACATTTGTCCCACTCTTCATCAAATTGCCACCTGAGAAAGCTTACTTTGCTGCAGCCTGTACGACTGAACAGCTTCAATTAAGAGTGATATAACAGCACAGGTGACATTGATGTTGTTGCTGGTTGACTAAAAGACTCTAATAGTGTGGCAAATGTTGTAGCGCCACCAAATTAACTATCAGCCTCTGGACACCATATAATGTGTTTTTGTACCATCCACAACAATATTAACCATTGCAGCACCCCTGTTAGCGCCTGCAGACAGTCTCTTGTGAAGTACCTAACCTATCGCCATAATAGAGTAGTCACCCTGGTAATGGTAGTTTTCATTTGACCGACTGCTAAAAGACCATTTATATACATTATCTTTGATTGACCATTCTCTTCTGCCTAGACAATGAAAAGTAGCTTCTGAGAGTCCATGTAGTATTTGATGTCGGTATCCTGTATGACTATGGGATTTCACAGCTTGGTGATGTGCTAGTTGTTCCAATTGATTTATTCTGTGGGAAGAGTGGTGTCATATAGTAGCAGCATCTTGCTTTATACTGGAGTTTCTGTCACCTGAACCACAAATTCAACATAGTTTCTGATGATGGTAACCTGTGCGAGGTCGTCTGTTAGGGTGTTGTTAAATCTCAAGACCTACAGTGCGTCAACATAGTTTCTGATGACAGCATCATGTAAGGCCATGTGATTGCCCAAGTCGGTGATATGGTTGCCGCTCATCGCCAAGTCATCTATCAAGGTGTTACCAGCTTTTAAGACTTACAGTCCATCTTGAATGCTAACACAGATTTTGTGGCAACATTCTGAGAGTTTATAGGGTTGGCCAGATTTTCAATTCTAAATTATGGGAGCTAGACAGTTTGTGTCCAGCTGGCGGAATTGTTTACCATAATATAAAGGTGGATAAGTCTGGGTAGCCCACTTAACAAATTACGACCCATAGCGAGGTTACAAACTTTAGCGATTTTTGCCGCAACTACTATATCAACATAGTCTTTTATGCATACTCAGTGAAGTCTTTCCTAGGGCCGCCAGGGTAATTACTATATCTACCATTAGGTACGTAAATGGTGATCAGATTGTGAGATCAACAGATATTGGAAGCGTGTGATTGTCTAACTGCCCTGTATTATTCAAAATGAAAACGTTCAATTCATTTATTGTTCCACACTTCAGGCACGTGAACTCAGGGTAGCGGAAGTTGAAAGTGATAGTTTCATCAAAGGAATGACACTTCACATCGATACTTCCATGCAGGATGTTGAGGGGGATGTCAAAGACGTGTGTGGTGTTTATCTGCTCAAGGTGAATGTTGAATTTAGTAGTTGAAGCAAAGTTTTTGGGCCAATATCTGTTATATGTCCCAGCATCTATCCAACCAGTATCGTCAAGGGCCATTATGGCAACCATCGTATCTGTGACTGTACTTTCTGCTTAGCTGACACAGTTAGGGTGACATCTACAGGCTTGGAGCCACATCAGTCACATTTGCTGTTCCACTAGTAGGTTGGCCACCATGATAATTACTCATCAGTACCCACATTGAATGGTATTAACCACGTGCCCACCCTTAGGTGGCCATCACGTTATCAGTGCACTGATGGAGGCCCACAACCTCACAATTTTGAACATTTGAAAGCATATGAAACATTATTGTTCCAATATAAAAAGACGACAGGCTTTTGATATGCAGAAGCAGTTCCTGATAAACGTGTATGATGCTCTTTTATCCCAAGTCTATTTCCCTCAGCTATAAAATGCTACCAAGACGCCCTGTAGAATACAAGTTCTGAGGTGAACTAAGGCTTTGGTAGAGGTATGTACATGGCTCCAAGTGGCATGCAGCTCTACATTGGACAAGTCGCCAGTTACGAGTTTTTCGTCGCGACACAAAATCAGATGTTGTACTTAATTATTTGTTCTATCTGTATGTGCAAATTTAATTGTGAAACCGAAGAAAAAACTGTGGTTTATTTTCTAAAATTATATTAAAATGTTATGGAAATTTGCTGATTACAGTTATTAAGAGCTAAAGTTGACTACAAACAATAAAACAATAATTTTACAATACCTTTGTTTACTTAGGCCCTTTGAGTCGGTATTATCAACATCGCGGCAAATTACAATATAGAATAACATATGTTGTACGTGAAGGTGGAAAACTAACTGAATTTTGTTTTGAAAATACTGAAGAAAACAAATCCTTCGGAAACACGAACTATAAAACGTTACGAAATTGTACCTCAGAATGTCTTTAACAATCAAGGAGAGAGTCATATCAGGCAGTTGTATGTTTTGTATCGTAGATATATTTTTGAAGCTTGTTGCAGCTTCTAATGATAAAATTCATACATATATTTTATGTTTTTAGTTCGTGGTTAAGATTGTACGACATTATGAATTGCATTGACAATCATGTACTAAAGTGTTTTGAGTTTGTCACTATATTTCATTAACAACATTTGTTTTAGGAGGAGTGTCATTTATTTGTCGTTTTGTAACATTTTTACACCTATTTTAAAACTTACCTTGCCTGAAATGTAAAATATTTTTAACTAATCGAAAACATAATTATATATAAACTAAAGCACTCATGCAGTTAATGGTGAATACGACAACGTGCAGCAACAGCCAACAACTACGATACTTGTAATGGATAAACAAAATGTTTATCATTCTGAAATTTGTGTATTAATAAAAATTGTTAACTGGATAATATTTTAAATAGATAGTAGAACTAGAAGCTGAATCGGCTACTCAGTTTATTGATAAACACTAATTAAAAAAAAAAATCTCTCAGTAACCACGAAAGTTGGATAAACTTTTTATATTCATTGTGAAATTAGGACTAAGATGAATAGTATTCCAAATAAATTATGCCATAGTTTAGTGTTATTAAACTTTAGTAGGACGTTTTTTAGATATAATAGTCATTCAAAGTCAAGCAGAAATATGTTAGTTGAGACTCGGAGACTATTTCCGTAAATACAACTTAGTATACAGTTTATCATGTGAAAGGTGTAACTAACAGTGACAATATTAATGATCGTATATTATAAAAATGGTTACTAATTTGAAATTATACGAATAAAACAGCTTTACGATGTGTCAGCCATAAAGTTGTAGATTTACAAATGTAAAATCGGAGATTCGATTCCTTGTGTTGGACATAATGCACATGATGCATTGCGAAGCTTTGTGCTAAGTGGAAACAAACAAAAAAGCAAACAACCTGAATAAGACAAATTAGTGTTTTATAGAATATGTCCGGTGTAGGATTATTACACAAAGTATTGTTTATGTTTTAATTTTTAATTAGCCAATAAAGTAGACTTTTTTTGTTGTACAGGTCGAATAAAATCTGCACTGTTAGCATCTGTACAGGCTGCCAAACGACTGAGTAGTTATGTCATATTTCCTAGAATGTGATTGTGATTTCAGTGTGTTACGTATTGGTATAATTTATTATTATTATTATTATGCCTCTCGATTCCATGAAGGAACATGGGCCGCAATCGCTTGCGGATTCATTAACAGGCCGGTTTTTTAAGTGAGTAAACTGTTAGCCTACTGCACAACCCCAACCAGGAGGAGAAACCTGAGCCGTCCCTAATTTTGGGTGTAAGACCAGAGGGAAGGCAGCTAGTCATCACCACCCACCACCAACTCTTGGGCTACTCTTTTACAAACGATTAGTGGGATTCACCGTAACATTATAACGCCCCACGGCTAAAGGGCTAGCATGTTTGGCGTGACGGGGATGCGAAGCCGCGTTCCTCAGATTACGAGTCGCACGCCTTAACACGCTTGGCCATGCCGGGCCATTTCCTAGACTAATTGGTTAAGAAGCGCAAAATAACGGGAAGCCCGCATGATTATTTATTGCAGTGCTAAAATATGATTTTCTCTTAATCTGTACCGACTTTGAAAAAGAGACTGCCAAAAATAGCACGTACAACGTAATTGTTATTTTTAACACAATTGAAATTAAAGACAAGTGCAAAGTTTGGTTCTCCACCACTGGAGAAAGTGATCTTCGAAAGTATTATGATGTAATCCAAGTTGAATTGTGTTGTTCGTAAGTTATAACTTTTACGTTAGTTATCTTAAACAAGTAAATGGAAATAAAGTACAAAAACAACAATGCCATTGTTCTCAGGACTTTACAATCACTAATTTCAAAACAGTCGAAGTTGTACCCTTAAAGTATTACTTGACTCGCGAGAGGAGAATATAATTGTCTATTTCTAACAATATGCTCGATGTCACATTGTTTCCCGTGATAAAAATGCATTTTTAGATATAATAGTCATTCAAAGTCAAGCAGAAATATGTTAGTTGAGACTCGGAGACTATTTCCGTAAATACAACTTAGTAGACAGTTTGTCATGTGAAAGGTCTAACTGACAGTGACAATATTAATGATCGTATATTATAAAAATGGTTACGAATTTAAAATTATACGAATAAAACAGCTTTACGATGTGTCAGCCATAAAGTTGTAGATTTACAAATGTAAAATCGGAGATTTGATTCCTTGTGTCGGACATAATGCACATAATGCATTGAGAAGCTTTGTGCTAAAAGGAAACAAACAAAAAAGCAAACAACCTGAATAAGACAAATTAGTGTTATATAGAATATGTGCAGTGTAGAGTTATTAAAGTATTGTTCATGTTTTAATTTCTTAATTAGCCAATAAAATAGACCTTTTGTTTTGCAGGTCGACTAAAATCTGCACTGTTAGCATCTGTACAGGCTGCCAAACGACTGAGTAATTATGTCATATTTCCTAGAATGTGATTGTGATTTCAGTGAAATAACAAAACACCTGGAAAATGTAGTCTTTGAATACAAAATAAAATGCACTTATGTATAATAAATGTATTGAATAAAATTTTGAAAGTTCTGAAATTAACAAAATCTACGCGCTGTTGTTTTTAATTTTTTTTCGTTGTTTCATGTACTTTAAACAGAAGAACTATAGAATAGTTATACTAGAAATATTGTATTAACTTCTTACCCACTACCCACCACCAACTTTTGGGCTACTCTTTTACCAACGAATGATGGTATTCACCATCACATATAAGGCCCCCACGGCTGAAAGGGCGAGCATGTTTGGTGTGACGGGGATTATGAGTGGAGTGCATTAACCACCTTGGCTGTGCAGGGCCTTTTCGTTGAGGAATTCAATAAGGTAGTTTTTCCAAATGTGACTAATTTGGAATATTTGTTGTTCCCTACTATTAAATACTACCATACTTAAGAATTATCGTTCTAGTAAATGAATGGGAACACCCTACAGGGTTTGATAGATGTGAGGCTATATATTACAGAATCAGTACTTACTACTTCGTACATATTATATGTTAACTTTATATTGTACGCTATATAATTTAAACTTATATTTCAAACCCATAAAGTTTCAAAACTGGTGGAAAGTTAATTTTTCGAGAGACACGATAAAACAGCATGCGTTATTATATCACATTCTCTGAGAGTTGATATACATAAACACCATTTAATTATGACAAGCCGCTGTCAGTTTTATATTTACATGGGATCGTGTTAAGCCTTTTGGGAAAAATAGGTGGAATTTATGTATTTTTCTAAAATGTTCAACGTCGGTGGGTCCTCAAATACTTTGAGATTATGGGACAGCAACCACATCATGTTTGCATTTATCCAGCTCTATATTCGTGTGCAAGTTTTTGCTACATTTGTATGCTTGTTAGTAATTCGAATTTATTAGCTCAACTTAAGTAGATATAACTACAATATTCTCCTATTCTTAATACGATCTTTACTTCTTCACACATTGTTTTTACTATTCTCACCAATATCTCCGAGCCTCTCTTACTACAGAGACGTTAATAAACAATATCTCGTAGCATTATATCAAATCCACAAAATACCGATACAGCTTCCAGCTCTCTTTTAAAAGATCTACCTTTCTCACAGATACCAGAATTTGCTGCTAGCTCTATATTCATTCCTCGCAGACCCAAGATTAATATTTTGGTTTCAACCAGCATTTTTACAACGAAGGTAACAATACTCTTCTGTGTCATTTTGGAACTAGCATAGATTTTACTCACATTTTCAAATGACGCTAGGTGCGACTTGAACTTCGTGCAATTTAATAGCTAAACAAAAAGAAACCAAATTTAAATGAGCGAAAGAAAACTCTCACGAAAAACATTTGTTATCGGTCAAACAGAGTATAACTGCGTGCAATGTCCAATTAGTGAAACGTTATAACAGTTCTATAATTAACGAGTTTAGGTATGCTAAAAGATTACTTCCTTTAGTTATACATTTAATTAGTGCAAGTATCACACCAATCAAGGTCAAACCCGAGAACTTTAGATTAGAATTCCAACACCCTATCACTGTGCTTAATTATATTCAACGTCTATCTGGTGTTTAATATACTTACGTTCCCTTTCATACAGCCTCCAGTAGTAAAGCGATATGTCTGCAGACTTACAAAACAAGAAATCTGGTTTCATTAGTCGTAATGGGAAGATAACAGGTTTGCTGATTGATTGAATATTTGGAATTAAGCACAAAGCTACACAATGGGAATAGAAACCCAGTTTCGAGTACTGCGAGTCCGCAGCCATGCCATTGGAGAGTAGTAAGTAGCCCATGATGTAACTTTGGACTTAACTCCAAAGAAATAAACAAAACCTTTTATATAATTATTAGAATATTGTTGTTAGCTTCACAAAATAAAGCAAAACTGTTTTCTGCACACATAACACTTTTTAAACTAAACAAGCTGTACAGAATTGAAGACAATCATAAAGTTGAAGATTTATTGCCATATGTTGTGGTTATTTACAAAGAACAAATTAGGATGAAAAATATTCAAGAGCATATTCATCACTGCGATTATTTTGAAAAGAAAAAGCAGCTGTTGATATAAAACGTGAAAACTCTTTCAACATGGTGTCGGTATACATGATCAATCACGTGACCTCTTTGTGGATTTAATATTTCTAACTTTCAATATAGTATGTACATCTTCACAAAACTTGGCAGTATTTCACTTAATATAACAAGTCTTTAACATACAGGAAAAAGGAAATCAATTTTTAGTGAATTATTTGTAATAAAATAAAATAAAATATTTATCCATATATTTCGAGTATTCGTTTTGAATAGTTCGTGTGCAAAGTAATTTTCATGTTGAAATTAAAACTACTTTTCCTTATCTCAAAAACTTTCTTTGTGTAGTCCCTCAAACTTCCTAATTGCATTTCAAATGTTTTTGTTTTTTTAGTAGATGTTCATACTTTCTTTCTCTCTCTCTCTCTGGTGTTTAGGTATATTTGTATACCCAGGAGGGTCAGGTACACTAGATGTCTTCCTCCTTCCATTTCTTTGTTGGAGCGGCCTGATTAATATCTTACGAGTAAATACTGAATGGCTCGATTAATATGATAACTTTTGTCTGGTCCTTTTTAGAGCAATGTCCATTTATACTGTTTTTTTCATATTTTTTAATAAGTCTAGAACGTAGGTGGCCTGTTTTATTTTAGTTCTATTTAACTATTACTGTTGTTATCATTATTTTAAAAATTTTATTTTAAATAATTTTATCTTAAAGATCTGATGTACAAGTTAAACGGGGAGAAGTGTTTGGGTCTCTCTTCACCATATGTGCAATATCTCTCTAGTTCGCATAACAACTAATTTGTTCACCAATTTTTATCAAAATATTTTATTGTACTATGTAGAAATCTATCTGGTATTGTTTGTGTATTTGATTATTGCGCATGAACTTTGAGGAAGTGGTTTTAGGTAATCTGTATGCTGATGTAATTAGTGTATTCTGTAATGTTTGGAGTTAGGTTTGTATTTGTTTTTCACTTACATTGATCCAAGCAGGAGCTGCATAGTCAATTACAGTTCTAATGTATGTCTTGTATAATTTAATGATGTTTTCTGGTGTTGTTCCGTAGTTTTTACCAGTTAGACTCCTAGCATAGTTTATTCTTCGCTAAATTTTTGTTTTTATGTTATTTACATGATTTATCCATGTATGTTTCGAATCATATGTTAACCCTAAAAATTTTGCTGATGTAGCAGTTTAGAGAAGCTTTCCGTTCATGTGGATCTGAAGTTGAACTTTTTGATGTTTCGTTGATTTTGAAAATACTACTAATTGTGTCTTCGCTGTGTTTATTTTAATTCTATATTTTTCACAATATTCACATAATCTATTTAGTTGTGGTTATAAGTTAGAGACTGCTATTTCTGGTGTAGGAGAACTTTTCCAAATTGCTACATTATCAGCGAACTGTGACACGTATCCTTGGTTTGGGTCTTTGAGTGGCATGTTATTTACATACACGATGAAGAGAATAGGACTTACCACCCCTCCTTGAGGGACGTTAGCTTCTGGAGTGAAGAACTCCGAGAAAGTTCCCTCTACGTTTATTCTACATTTTCTATTCTCCAAAAAGTTAGATAACCAGCGAATAATTCTTCGCGGTAGTCCCATTTCATACATACGGAACCGAAGACCATTGTGCCATTGAGTGTCGAATGCTTTATCGAAATCAAGGAAGCAGGCGACAGTGCATTCTTTTCTATTAAAGCTGTTTATTATTGTTTCAGTTAATCTAATTAAGTAATCTGTTGTTTGTCTATATTTTCTAAATCTGTTTTGCTCTTCTGGTAATTTTGAATTAATCTCCAAAAATGTGAAGAGTCTGTTGCTTATTGTTCTTTCAAAATTTTGCCTACACAGCTGGTCCGGCTGATTGGCCGATAACTGTTTGGTTTATTGGCTAGTTTTCCGTCTTTGTGGAACATTAAAATGTTAGCTAGCTTCCAAGAAACTGGGATGTATCTAGAGTATAGAGATAATTTAAATATGGCTAACAGGTGGTCAAATAATTTTGGAGTGCCTTTTTTGAGAAGTATTGTTTGTATTCCATCATTTCCCGGCGCTTTGTTTTTGAATTTTTGATTGATTGTTCAAGTTCATTAAGTTTGATTTTTCTGGTGAGTAGTTGTGTAATGTAGTCATTTGTAATATTAGTGTTGCTGTTCGTGATGTTGAGTGGAAAGTGTGGTTTATATAATTCTATGTTATTTGTTACGTGGTTGTTTATTTTATTGTAATAATAGTTGTTCATGTCCGTGTCATTACGTGTTTTAAATGTGTTTTGTAATTGATGTTTGAAGGCTTCTGCTTTTTCTTTGTTGGTTTGTGCTAAGGTATTGTTATATTCCAGTGTTGGGTATTTTCTTGTCGTGAGTTCATTTGTGAATCTTTCTAAGTGTAGTCAGAACTTACTGAGGTCAGATTATTGGTTTAGTTGAGAGCAGAAGTTGTCCCAATTTTCTTGTTTTAGCTGTTTAATTTCTGCTCCAATTTTATTTCTAATGTTGTTAATTTGTGTTTTAATTTTTTGTTTTTATTATCAGTTACCTCCATATCTCAGTGGTTAGAGCACTAGTCTTGTAAACCAGGGTTCGTGAGTTCAATCCTTCACTGGGGCTATGATAAAAATATTGTAGCAAGAATGGGATAATTATAGCTTACAATTTGTTTCCTCTAACTCAAAACGGAAATTGTAAATCTGACCTACCTTATAACCACACACACAAATCTAAATTACCCTGTTACTTTATATTGTAATGCAAAACCAGGTTCATTTATTCTAATTTCGTAATAATGTATATCTACTTATATATTTTTTAAATTGCCCTTTGAACCGTGACTAACCACTGTCCAATGTGATTATAAAGTTGTAAAACACTCTTGGAACACACAACTCATTTTACGCTATCGAATTACATTGCCCATGAGTTAACAAAACTAGTGAAACATTTTTTTCGTAATCTAATCTTAACTATCTTCAAAATATCCTTACTTTTAGATGATTTTTTATAATTATACATAAAGAATAAACATGAAAACGAGAAAAAAATCTTTTTTTCGCTTTTTGCCGTCAGAAAAAGTGAACTCTAATTTTTTATACTACTTATAGCTCTACAATTAATAATTTTTATTTAATTAAACAATGCTGAAAAAATAAAGACTACAAATATCCGGAAAATAGACAAAAATTCCCTTACCTCTCAAGTGGGTTAAGGCGTTCGAGTCCCCGTCGCATCGAACATGCTCGCCATTTCAGCCGTGGGGACGTTATAATGTGGCTGTCAATCCTACTATTCTTTGGTAAAAGAGTAGCCCAAGAGTTGGCGGTGGGTGGAGATGACTAGCTACTTTCCCTTTCGTCTTAAACTGCTAAATTAGGGACAGCTAGCGTAGAGAGTCCTTGTGTAGCTTTGCGCGAAATTCAAATCAAACAAACTCAAAAAGTTTCTTGCCTTCTAACGCTGCAATTTATCCAAACTAGTTGTTAATTTTCCCACACGAAAGCTGTTCGCACTCTGATAAACATAACCGCATACAAGATCTGCGAACCTATTTTTTACGAACCTGAACTTCTCTTCTTTACCGAAAATTCTTAAGATGTCACAATACAAAGCGATCTGACATTTTAGACAACTAAAAACCTGATACATGATATACTGCTCCAAAAAGGAACAAGTACATATTTCAGTATATTTTTGTCATAACTAAATTTAATTATGAAAAACATTTCCGTACGTCTACAAGTGTATTTTTTAAGCTTGCGAGTGAAGTTTGAAGCAGCTCAAACGGAACTCACCTAACTCAAGGAGAATACAACTATAGGTACCCTATAAAAGACTGTTGCGTGAAACTATGCATTCCTCGGCGATGGGTTCATTCTTATGCAGGTTAACGCCAGACCACATGTCGCCAGACTGTATATGGATTTCTTTGACGAAGAAAGAATAGAGACTTTTGAGTGACCCGCCAGATGTCCAGATTTAAATCCGATGGTACATTGCTGTGATATGTTTTCGAGGCTTATTAGTGAACGCCAGCACCTTCCTCACAATGTACAGGAGCTCGGATAAGCCTTGGCTTATCCCAGACTAGTGGGCTGCTATACCCCAATATAGCATCGATAGACTGATTCAAAGTGTGCCAAATCGGTATCAGGAGTGTGTGACAACCCGTGGAGGTCACAGTAAATATTGAATGTTTCAAACATTTCTTGAATAAATGCACGTAAACTGTTTAAAGTATTGTTTCATATGGGATATCAGTTTCGGTGATACTAGTCATTTTTTCAACTTTTATTTATCCATGTTTTACCGTTCATCACACATTAAAAATGGATACAGATGAAACTAAAATGAGGCAACTTACCTAAAAAATAAAAAATATTATCACATTTGGAACACTGAGATAAATTTTATAAGAAAACGTACTTGTTCCTTTAATTTTTTGAGCAGTTTATATTACTTCAGAAGTGTTTAACCTGTTGACTGCCAAGTATTTCAGCTGCTACAATACAACTCTAATGCTTCTTCATTTTATAACGTTTTCGTGACGCCATTTTGGATCGAAAGTGAAACAATTTGTAAGTAGGTCAAATGCATGTATGGTGCTGACATCTAGCTTTGAAGTTAGGTATTATTGAGAACGAATTAACTCGTCCGTGGCACTGTGTTACCGATCGACTTGGACGAGTTATCTCGTCTACGGCACTGAACAGGTTAAAGACTATAATACCATATAAGGTAGACACAGATGCTTAGCTAAACGAAAAAAAGAGTATTTGAAAGTCACTTGAGTAACTGATTCAACTTTCCTGATCATTCAGATGCTAATAAATTATGTAGTGAAAAACTTTACAAAGAATATTTCATCACATTCCTCAGGTTTCCATCAAATTTTAATATGTGGTGAGAATATGCCTGATATATAGGATAATTGTTGCTTTACATTACCAAGCTATCGAACCAGAGAAATTTATCCTCCTATTTCCATAAACTAACCCAGTTTTTCCAGTTTTACGCTTGAAAAGTTGTTAGGTTGGATAAACAGAAATTGATCTGCGTGTGTAGTATTTCGTCAAGGATGATAACAAAATCGATCTAAATCAATGTAAGAATGAGACAAAAGAGAGTGTATTTTAAATAATCACTCATTCCCAATTATTATATAACAATTAAAGAATTTTATGCCTTAAAAATAATCACCTCTTGCGTGTACACCTGAGATATGTTGTTTGATTTTTATAGCTACTCTCGGGTTTTATCTTCCGTATAATCATTGGGCCTCCTGAATAGCAATTAGATGCTAAGCGAATTTCGCAGGTCCTCGAGTGTTGTAGCATTTATGATAATTCACACGTTGGACACACTCAGGTTCACATATCATGAGTGGTGATGTTTGATCAGGTGATGATGATAACTCACTCGTTGGACATACTCGGGTCCCCTTATCATGAGTGGTGATGTTTGATCAGATGATGATGATGACTCATTCGTTGGACATACTCAGGTCCCCTTATCGCGAGTGGTGACGTTTGATCAGGTGTTTTATTTATCTGTCTCCCGGAAACATGTAAGTCAAAAAAATCATATTTTGACATCCATAGGGGAAGTACTTCATTTTTCTAGGAATTTAATTCTGTATTTTACAATTCATACGATAACAAATCAAAATGTATCTCCACTCGAGTATATCAAGACATCCAAACAATACACTAACATTCAACATCACTCGATTTAACTGAAGCTAAAAGAAGAATTCGACGGATGGAGAAATTGAAATAAATGTATAACTTCATTTTATCATGTTTCACTACTAACTATATGTGAATAAATTGCCCGTTATGATTCTATTTGAGTATTTTGAATTGTAACAGCTTTACTACTGAGAAAATGAATCAATTGCTGAAAAAATACAAAAACGCCGGAATTTTCTCACAATTTACCATAAGTCAAATACAGTTTTTAACATAAAAACATTTCCTTACAAGATGAAAAATAATATAAGGAGTACAAGTTAAAGACTGTTGAAATATGGGGTCAATAAACTTATGAGACAATATAATACTGTAAAGATGACATAAGAGGTTATTTTGGGCTATGGAATACCACAAAATATTTCTATCATTTTAAGTTTTGTGTGCGCTATGAGAGTGACAGTCAATTCCTAATCATGAATGATGTGTTGTATAATGCTGTTGTCTGGCTGTTTTCCTTCTTGTCCAAAACTATAAAAATGTGATGAACAGCCTAAGCACCTACGCATTACATATATATTCAATGATTTTCATAAAAAATATAAATAACTGATTAATTGTAAAACGTTAAAATCAAAATAAGAGTTATACAACTAGCAGTTGATGTAAGTATTATAAATGGTCAGTCCGTACAATAGCTAAGAAATGATTAGTCTCATTTCAGAGTTATAAAATCATCTGTGGATATAAGCTTTAGTAAAATTGGAATTTTCAATTTGAACAGCACCTTATGCACACTTGGGCTAAAAAGTTTATTTCTTTATAATATGGCTACTAAGATTAACTAACGCCGACCGAATTTTGAACTGCAGACCACATGAAAACAAACCAGCCTAACACCTAGGACACTCTCTATAATATAATAGTGACATTGATTGTCACGTTATAAGGCTTCTAGGTTGACAGGACCAGGGTTTTTTGAGCTGGATTTCGATTTTACAACCTGCCACTTGTGGATCGAGATCCCTAACCACAAGGCTAAGTGTTTAAATGGCCATATCAGAGATCCATAGAGTTAAGATATAGCCATCCGTCATTTAGAAATAATTATCATAAGGGTTCTGTCATAATTTCTGTATTGAATAAGGGCATTGACTGTCATTTTTATAAGTGCCACTCTTCAAAGTGCGATATGTATTCACGTCTTGAACCAAAACCGTTTTCATTTGCAGTCCAACGTGTTAACTATAAGTCACGCCGAAGCCAAATTAAAAAACAAAACAAAAAATCAATCAGTATAACTAGAATTTATTAATTTTAATACAAGAAATGTAACTTTTTTTTTTCGGGAAAAATCAAACCTAAATATGTTACGCTAGAAATTTTTTTTTCTCCATCTGTTAGTCATTAGTCCGATTCACAGAGATCTATTCTTTAAACAGGGAAGCATAATTTGTTTCATGTAATCGTTAATTCGCCTGTTTGTTCTGGTTATCTGCCGTCCATGATTTGAAAGTTATTGACTAGACGGAACGTAGATATCCAACACCACTCATCGCAGAATCTTGGGCTATTCTTTTACCAACAAAAAGTTGGATTTGCTTTCACATTATAATGCTCTCATGTCTGAAAAGGCGAGTACCTTCGATAATGGGATACAAACTCACGATCTACAAGTTGCAAATCGAACCTCTCTAACCACAAGGCCATACTACACCCTGTTTACACAATAATATAATTTTGAATCAGCATCTTCATTTTGCTAGCGAAAAATGTCACCAATGTAGAATTACAAAATAAGATTGCAAACTATAGAACAACCACAACTTGTTTTGATGAGTATGTCACAATAAAGAAAAAGCGAAATTTTGACAACTATTTACTTATGATCAAACTCCAATTAAATGCCTCAGGAGAAAGCTTCATTCTTGTTGCTGTTCCGAATTTTATCTAATAGTACAACTGAACTTTTTAAAGAGTGTTACTTACTAATAAAACTCGTGTATTTGTAATTCATAAGTAATTATAAAGTGCCAAAAATGAATTGTATTTTTAAACTCTAGGTGTCTCTACAAGACCAAGTATTAATCATGAGTACCTGATACTTTAAGTTTGTCACACATCTGCTTTATTGTCGTCCTCATGTGCTATTGAACATGTCATTACAACATTCAGATACCATATAATATTTAGATAGCGTAATACCAAGTAAAAAAAAACCAAAACAAAGAAGGTATTTGAACGTATATTTTTCTCACCAAGTTCCGAAATATTTCAACGCTGGAGCTGAAGAAGGTTTAGCATAATAAAGGTTTTATTAACAATGTAAACTGTTGTAAAAAGTACAACTTTTAATTATTTTATTATATCGCCCTTTTTAGGGCGATTTAAACATACAGACATGTATTGTGAGCGTGGTAAATCATACAACAATTAAACTCTTGCCGATATGTTTGATACTGGATATTTTTTTATCACGCCATATGCAACTTCAACTTCTGGAATTTTTTTTTTTCCTGTGTGCTTGTAGATTTGTAGAAATAAGGGTCATTCATGATTTTACCGTTTCGTCTCTATTTTCAGTCACGGAAAACTTTACTTTTCTCCATTTGGAAAGTACATAAAAAAAAAAATCGGACAGCCTGATTTGCTGTGCGTGGTGGTTCATCTATCATATGAAGTATTGTATAACATTATGTTCTGAAAAGTTAAATGTCAGTTTCATTCACAGTATCAACATTGTGTCTGTGAGAAAACCAACGTCCAGCTTGATTGAATTTGTAACGACACTTATCGCAAAATTAGAAAACCAGAAATTTTTTGAAAGGTAATGCAATTGATCAACGTTTTGCTTGTTATTACTCTATATTGTTTGGGGCATTATTTAATTAAATAAAAAATTATTAATTGTAGCGGTATGAAAAGTATACAAAATAAGGGCTTACCCTCTTTCAAAACCGAACCGAAGTAAAAATAAAATTATATAAGTATTTTATTTCTTGTTTTTCATGTTTATTTTTTATGTAAAATTATAAAAGCAACTAAAATGCAATATTTTCTAGATTAATTTTGCAAATGATCAAATATGCCTTTTTCTTAATGTGCGTTTCACTTTACTGTAATGTTTTCAGGTTTGTATATAAAATATAATAATGATCACGGGGCTCGTTCACATAGCTCCCGTTCCTAAACGGAGGTGTGTAATGCACTCTACAATTCATTGGTGAATATGTCTTGACAAAACAAACAAGAGTCATGCTTTATTGTGCAGTATTTATCAGCAAATATAACCCACAGCGATCCGTAAATTTATCATTAGAATTAGGAACTATTTTTTGTTGAAAAACCAAATGAATAACACGAATCGCTCGAACTCATCTACATGAATCAATGTTGTGAGTTAAAAAAAAACACGAACTAGTCGATAGAATTTGGCTATAATAATCTATTTCCAACTGGGCACGAAATCAACTGAGCTTGCCTCAACCTGAAAAGGGCCGATTGATTTAAAGTTTGTCACATGGTCAAACGTTTTATAAAACATAAATTTTGAAATTTTACCGCGGTTGCTGTTACCTCGGATCTTGACTATGCTACTTTAATTCGGCCCGACATGGCCAAGTGTGTTAAGGCGTTCGACTCGTAATCCGAGGATCGCGGGTTCGAATCCCGGTCGCACTAAACATGTTTGCCCTTTCAGCCGTGGGGGTGTTATAATGTCACGATCAATCCCACAATTCGTTAATAAAAGAGTAGCCCAAGAGTTGGCAGCGGGTGGTGATGACTAGCTGCCTTCCCTCTAGTCTTACACTGCTAAATTAGGGACGGCTAGCCCAGATAGCCCTCGAGTAGCTTTGCGCGAAATTCCAAAAACAAACATACTTTAATTCACCTCATCGATTAAACAACGAATGCCTAAAGCCATACATGTGATTCTTTGCGTTTTCACGTGATTAACCTCCTTTGACTCACACATCTATGCATGTTTCAAATCAACAACACATACTTGCGTCCCATTCATAACAATACCCCGTGATTTGGTTTCTGCTTGTCTTCAGTAATGGTGGCCTTCTTTTTTTTTTCTTTTTACTTTTCAATATTTTGTTAACTTGTACTTCTGGGTGAAAATAATCCTTAGTTTATAAGCGCCCTTAGTCAGTTGTTTAAACACTAATGTATCTTTAATGTAATATCAGTAATGTAATATTACTGTCACAGATTTTGATTGGATTTAGCCATAGTCTTTCTTTCTCTCTCTTTTTTAAAGTTGTTTTACGCTTGCTTCATATTAATCTTTGAACCTTTTTTTTTTGAACAACATTTGGTGTTTCACAATGTCTTGCCCTCTACGAGTAGGGTCATCGAAAGAAGACAAAGTAACTGATATCATGAAGGGTACGATATTTATGGATACAGACAATATAAGTGATGCAGTCGTGTTACAGGCTGTATATGCATAATATGGAGAGACTTCTATTCCATCTGTAGTGTGTCGTCCAGGTGTATGTGAAGTGACGTTTGTTTTAACACCGGATGCAGGTTTAGTTCTCGATAATGGTGACATCCATATGTTGATGGCGTTTATATTGGTACAAAACATGTTTGGGTTGTGTTTACAGGCACCCCTACTTCTTTGCTTTTTGTGTTGAATCTTGTTTGTTTTGGAATTTCGCACAAAGTTACTCGAAGGCTATCTGTGCTAACCGTCCCTAATTTAGCAGTGTAAGATTAGAGGGAAGGCAGCTAGTCATCACCACCCACCGTCAACTCTTGGGCTACTCTTTTACCAACGAAGAGTGGGATTGACCGTCACATAATAACGCCCCCACGGCTGGGAGGGCGAGCATGTTTGGCGCGACTCGGGCGCGAACCCGCGACCCTCAGATTACGAAGCGCACGCCTTAACGCGCTAGGCCCATTGTGTTGAAGCTCTTAAACAATTAGGTAGGTCTGTGTTTGTGCGTGTGAAGCACGGTCAACTACGTTGTATCCACAACCTTTTTCTTAATGAGAATCATCTGTATCAAGATAGCACACTACTGCAATATTGTAGTTGCCATGCACAAGATCACGTGGTTCAGTTTTGTAGAAACGTATCTAAACTACCAGCCACGGCACGTGAACGGATCACGGGTGAATTACCAGCTGTTGTGCAAAGTGTAATAATTATTTATTCTTCTAAAGCAACTGCTACTGGAATAAAGAAAGAGGTGGATCCAGTGTCTGAAGGGAAAGATTTTATAGATTCAGACAGTTTAAACAATGCTCCTAAACAGTGGGATGATGAGTTTCCGGTATAACCTAAATAGTCCCATAACTCTCAACATACAACTATTGGCTGGCTTCACGCCATTTACAAACTGACTTTTCACCAATAAAGATATCTACTCTCCTCGTAGAAATACTAACGTATAAAATTAATTCTCTGAATTTAAACGTCTCTTAATGTTTGAAATTTACAAACGTTCCTGGTCATATATCTATAATTCCCCGACTGATAAGCGTTTATCGCAGTTATAGCTTCCGAGGTTTATAGTATACTAACTGTTAGAAACCAGCAACATAAAACTGTCTCTACGCGCATCGATTTATGAACTTTAAGGCGACTTTCTTGGAAGTTCAGTTGTCAACAGTATTTGAAGATGCGCTTTTGCTCTCGTAGAACTTACATTGTTGCTTCTTACACTCGAGGATCTTCTAAAAATTTAGAGAATAGGTGGGAATTTCGCAATATAACTTACGTACCTTTCTAAATATACATATTTAACTGAAACAAACATTGATAACAAAATAAATATACATTAGTAAATCTGTTACAATGCATAGTCACCGTGATGTGGGCCAGGTCCTGTTCAAATATTATTTACAGTTGTATCGAGACGAGTGTATGGATTTCTGGTCTTTAAACGTTTCTTTTATCTCTATTCTTTTAATTATATCAAATAATCCAGATTTCCCATATATCCAGACAGAAATTAAATACTACGTGGAGTCCCAAGGATGGCCCACCCCCCTAACCGACTCGGGATTTATTATATTTAATGTCACATACTATAAATAACTTCGGACGAATCTTCCATTTATTTTTACGTATTATGATTTCAATTAGCCGAAAATTTTAACTTTAAATTAAAAGTTTATTGAATACCAATATATATTAAATTTATTGTATTTGCCAACAAGATTGATACACACAATTTCCTTCTTACCAAAGATATATTTTAGCATACAAACATAATGCAATCTATAATAACGGTTATTACAAATAATTTATGTACATAAGTTTCATAAACTTACCAGTAATATTGAAACTACCTCATCAGAAACCTGCCCAGCATGGTCAGGTGAGTTAAAGCGTTTGACTCGTAATCTGAGGGTCGAATCCCCTTCACACCAAACATGCTCGCCCTTTCAGCAGCGGGGGCGTTATAATGAAGTGGTCAATTCCATTATTCGTTGGTAAAAGAGTAGCCCAAGAGTTGGCAGGGAGTTGTGATGACTAGCTCCCTTTCCTCTAGTCTTACACTGCAAAATTACGGACGGCTAGCACAGATAGCCCTCATGTAGCTTTGCGCAAAATTCCAAAAAACAAACAAACATCTGAAACCAAATATTTTATCGACAGTTCATCATGAGTGAATTGATTTTATGTTCATACACAGATATACTTCACTTGACAAGAAGGCTAACTAGCTTTATTCTTGGATCGCCTCGTGCTAGTTACAAGCTGGCTTTTTACCGATGAATATATCTAATGTCATTTCAGAAATACTAATGTCTGAGGTCTGGCATGGCCAGGTGGTTAGGGCACTCGACCCCCTATCCGAGGGTTGCAGATTGGAACTTTGTCACTCCAAGCATGCTTGTTCTTTCAACTATAAAGGCATTATAGTATAGTATACTAATAGTATCAAACCAACAATATCAAAACGTCTCTCCGCGTTGCGTTTGTTACCTTTTTATAAGCATGAGAAAATAATTTCTAGAAATTTCAGCTGGCAACATTACTTGCAGTCACTAGTATTTTACATACATATATACATTGCTGATGTTTATATTCAAGAAACTTCTACAAATTCAGCAAATCACCATTATTTTACATACATACGTACATTGCTGATTCTTATATTCAAGAAACTTCTACAAATTCAGTGAATCACTAGTATTTTACATACATAAATACATTGCTGATTCTTATATTCAAGAAACTTCTACAAATTCAGTAAATAGGCGAGAATTTCGCAATACACATTTAACTAGTTACGTGGATTTCTAAATATATATTAAACTGAAATAAACTTAGATATTAAAATAAATATATAATAGTAATCCATTACACCTCCATTTTTTAGAGAAATAAAAAGTGGCGTTAGACAATTGGAAATTAATATATACGAGCAATGTCTTAAAATGTAATCATTGGAAAGATAAGCTGTTTCCTGCAGTGTTTCAATGTTCTTTTCACCCAAGTTAGTTTTGAGGTTGTTACTTGCACAACATATGCTTTGGGAACAACGATTTGATAAACAACAGCCCAGTCTTCTTAAGCTGGTACAACTGGTGGTCTCCATTTATTTCATGAGAACACAATTTTTGAAAAATGGAACCATTTAAAACTTTCTAGTTCATATTTTGGGACCACATATTAAAATAGAGAAGAGATCTGAGTATCCTTTTCTTGCTCGGTGACCACTTTACTTCTAGCAACAGAACTTCACCAAGTAAACCAAACCCATCACGTCCATTTTTTACCACTCATCAAAGAACTGCCATTAGCACAATTATTCACAATATAACTGTCGAATCCAAAACATCTCTCGGAGACAAATAAACGTTATGAAGAGGAACATTAAGAAAACCATCCTAAATACCCTGAGCAATAACAGACGACAGAATTCGAATCTCAAGGCATTATACCTTCTAACAACAATGAGCCGCCCCGGTATCACGTTGAAATAGTATGACCATGGAATTAGCAGTGTCATTTGTCAGAGACACATAACCAACAGACGTAAATAAATGGTCTAAAGTCCTTTCTAAGTACATCACCTTTTTTTATCAGTGGCCAAATCAACATCTGGTAATCTGGTAAAATTACATACATATGTGGCCAAAAATGCAACAGGTGTTGCCTCCCCTTCTTTTTCAAATGTCAGCAATCATACATAACATGACCAATTTTTTTTTTTTTTTTTACAGAAATAGCAGGTAGACCTTGATTATTGTGATGAAGCTTCATCCTGACTGTATGAAGATTTCAAACTAGAGGAGCTGGATTTTTAAGATTAATTCAACTTTAATAGATTGAACAGATACAAGTTTTTGTTGAGATAAGAATTTCTCTTTGTAAAAAGTTGTTTTGTGTATTTAAAGTGTGATCATCGGAAAGAGCAGTTGCTTCCTGTCGTGTTTCAACTTTCTTTTCATCGAAGTAACTTTTGAGTTTGTCACTTGTACAACATTTAAATTCCTCAATTAGACATAATTGTCTTAGTTTGTCGAAACTGTTACCAAAATGCATTGAATTACGACATTTGTCAAAACAAACCGCTTTTTCTTGGGCAAATTCAAATAAATTTGGCTTTCTTGCTTGTCATAACCTTCAAACGTTTGGCGCCAAGCCTCAAGTATGCTTCGAATATAGCTGCTTTAACCTTATAATCTGTAAAAACCTTTTAGAGAGAGAGGCATAAACTTCTTTCGTGTCTCCATTTAAAACACTTTGTCATTATTATTACAATTTTTCGTTGAACTATTTCATGATTTGGGCAACCTTCTCAAAATCTTGAAAGTATTTATCAACTACACTTTCATTAATTGGTGGTACCTTAATATATCGATTGAGTTGTAATTTTGCCTTGGTTAATCGAAGTTGAGATAAGTTTTCATTTCTTTCAGCCTAACGTTTTATCATAATCGATCAACTAGTATTTTAATAGCATACTTCTTTAGTTTATTTTTTTCATTGATTTTTAACCTCTAATTATAAAGCATTTGTTGTATCTTTCTAGTTGTTTCAAGGAGGGGGCTTCAAAAAACCTTGATAATCAGACATGATCAAGTCTTATTGGGATGATAAATATAAATTGAATTAAGATTTGAATGTTAATTTAGAACAAACACTGTATCTGGTTTAGATCTCAGACAATCCTAATTTAATACATTACCTATTTCGAAATAACATTTCCCATTATTTTAATTTAAAAGTTAAATGAATATAAATATGGATTAAATTTGATATTTGCCCACTAGACTGATACACATCAATTTTCTTTCTTAACTCAAATATTATAATATACAAACAATAATACAGTTCATAATAACATATATTACAGATAGTTATTAAAAATAATAATTCATAAACAAAAGTTTTACAAACAATATTGAGTCGTCTGTCTGGTCTGAGATATACTGACCAAACACAAAATGCTACAATGCACAGAATCAAGATGTTTACCAAGGTTTTAGAAACTTATCTCTACCAGTACCTCAAGGCATCTTTTCAGACAAGTCCTACAATTTCTAGGATGCTACTGTGTATTGTAGAATGTTGTTCCATAGAGACTGCACATTTTTTACGTCGTAGCGCTCGCCCTATGTGGTCCTTGTGAAGAAAATAAGAGTGCCCGCAATTTAAGCTAGGTCATTTCTACACTAATCTGTTACCAGAGAGCCCAGAAATTTGTAGAGTTTGGTTATTGACCACCCATTGGTCTCCTAGATTTTTGGGTAAGGTAGGTATACTCGTGTACTTCGTTGATTTCGCTGTCCTAGCGGTAGGTGTTGTGTATAGTCTTGGTATCAGGTGAATTCAGTTGTTGTTGTAAAGAACAGCTCTTTTTTTGTGCTTTCGCCAAATTTAATTAGTTTCGTTGCTCTCGCGGTTCCAACTACACGAATCTTTTTAGAGATTGTCAAGATATTTGGAGAGTTTCTTGATGGTTACAGCTAGGGCCACTCCAATATTTGAAATATAGCAATTCCAGATGTAAGGTCAGATGCAAAGTGGTGCACAAAGTAATGTGGGTATTTGGTTGAAGGCATATAATAAAGCTATGAGGTGAACCAGACTGCTTCAAATAAGAGATAGTCAGGTCATGTTTTTTTACGAAAGACGCTCTGACCTAGTCCTGCCACTGTTTTACGATCTTGTTTTTGTTTCCTCATTGAGCTTTTCTGAACAACTACAGTTTTGGTCCTTCATTTGGTTGTACTTCCCTAATCTCACCAAGGATAAACTGCAACTCCCGATCTAAGAGCTCTCTATCAACTAGGGTGGTGGACACGTGGTCTGCCACATACCGAGCTTTGTCTAGGCCGAATCTCATCATGCTTTTTGGTTTTTATGAATAGATGGTAAATAACAAATTTGTAGACCATGCAGAGCAAGCATTTTCCAGAGTAAAGCTGCTTCTTGCAGGTCCAGAATGACTGGAGTTGTAATAATGAGGAAGACGCCGACACCATTTTTATAGTGAGTAGGGCTGTATCTATGACATCTACAGTATTAACACTGCAATAGTTATTTGTACACAAAGCAGCACATTTGTCCCACTCTTCATCAAATTGCCACCTGAGAAAGCTTACTTTGCTGCAGCCTGTACGACTGAACAGCTTCAATTAAGAGTGATACAACAGCACAGGTGACATTGATGTTGTTGCTGGTTGACTAAAAGACTCTAATAGTGTGGCAAATGTTGTAGTGCCACCAAGTTAACCATCAGCCTCTGGACACCATATAATGTGTTTTTGTACCATTCACAACAATATTAACCATTGCAGCACCCCTGTTAGCGCCTGCAGACAGTCTCTTGTTATGTACCTAACCTATCGCCATAATAGTGTAGTCACACTGGTAATGGTAGTTTTCATTTGACCCTCTGCTAAAGGACCATTTATATACATTATCTTTGATTGACCATTCTCTTCTGCCTAGACAATGAAAAGTAGCTTCTGAGAGTCCATGTAGTATTTGATGTCGGTATCCTGTATGACTATGGGATTTCACAGCTTGGTGATGTGCTAGTTGTTCCAATTGATTTATTTTGTGGGAAGAGTGGTGTCATATAGTAACAGCATCTTGCTTTATACTGGAGTTTCTGTCACCTGAACCACAAATTCAACATAGTTTCTGATGATGGTAACCTGTACGAGGTCGTCTGTTAGGGTGTTGTTAAATCTCAAGACCTACAGTGCGTCAACATAGTTTCTGATGACAGCATCATGTAAGGCCATGTGATTGCCCAAGTCGGTGATATGGTTGCCGCTCATCGCCAAGTCATCTATCAAGGTGTTGCCAGCTTTTAAGACTTACAGTGCATCTTGAATGCTAACACAGATTTTGTGGCAACATTCTGAGAGTTTATAGGGTTGGCCAGATTTTCAATTGTAAATTATGGGAGCTAGACAGTTTGTGCCCAGCTGGCGGAATTGTTTACCATAATATAAAGGTGGATAAGTGTGGGTAGCCCACTTAACAAATTACGACCCATAGCGAGGTTGCAAACTTTAGCGATTTTTGCCGCAACTACTATATCAACATTGTCTTTTTTGCATACTCAGTGAAGTCTTTCCTAGGGCCGCCAGGGTAATTACTATATCTACCATTAGGTACGTAAATGGTGATCAGATTTTGAGATCAACAGATATTGGAAGCGTGTGATTGTCTAACAACTGCCCTGTATTATTCAAAATGAAAACGTTCAATTCATTTATTGTTCCACACTTCAGGCACGTGAACTCAGGGTAGCGGAAGCTGAAAGTGATAGTTTCATCAAAGGAATGACACTTCACATCGATACTTCCATGCAGGATGTTGAGGGAGATGTCAAAGACGTGTGTGATGTTTATCTGCTCAAGGTGAATGTTGAATTTAGTAGTTGAAGCAAAGTTTATGGGCCAATCTCTGTTATATGTCCCGGCATCTAACCAACCAGTATCGTCAAGGGCCATTATGGCAACCATCGTATCTGTGACTGTACTTTCTGCTTAGCTGACACAGTTAGGGTGACATCTACAGGCTTGGAGCCACATCAGTCACATTTGCTGTTCCACTAGTAGGTTGGCCACCATGATAATTACTCATCAGTACCCACATTGAATGGTATTAACAACGTGCCCACCCTTAGGTGGCCATCACGTTTATCAGTCCACTGATGGAGGCCCACAACCTCACAATTTTGAACATTTGAAAGCATATGAAACATTATTGTTCCAATATAAAAAGACGACAGGCTTTTGATATGCAGAAGCAGTTCCTGATAAACTTTAGTAGGACGTTTTTTAGATATAATAGTCATTCAAAGTCAAGCAGAAATATGTTAGTTGAGACTCGGAGACTATTTCCGTAAATACAACTTAGTAGACAGTTTATCACGTGAAAGGTGTAACTAACAGTGACAATATTAATGATCGTATATTATAAAAATGGTTACGAATTTAAAATTATACGAATAAAACAGCTTTACGATGTGTCAGCCATAAAGTTGTAGATTTACAAATGTAAAATCGGAGATTTGATTCCTTGTTTCGGACATAATGCACATAATGCACTGAGAAGCTTTGTGCTAAAAGGAAACAAACAAAAAGCAAACAACCTGAATAAGACAAATTAGTGTTATATAGAATATGAGCGGTGTAGGGTTATTAAAGTATTGTTTATGTTTTAATTTCTTAATTAGCCAATAAAATAGACCTTTTGTTTTGCAGGTCGATTAAAATTTATACTGTTAGCATCTGTACAGGCTGCCAAACGACTGAGTAATTATGTCATATTTCCTAGAATGTGATTGTGATTTCAGTGAAATAACAAAACACCTGGAAAATGTAGTCTTTGAATACAAAATAAAATGCACTTATGTATAATAAATGTATTGAATAAAATTTTGAAAGTTTCTGAAATTAACAAAAAATCTACGCGCAGTTGTTTTTATTTTTTTTTTTCGTTGTTTCATGTACTTTAAACAGAAGAACTATAGAATAGTTATACTAGATTTATTGTATTAACTTCTTACTGCAAATTTTAAATGTTTTGTTTGTCTCTTCCAGACTGCAAAAATTTGAATGAATGTTAATATGATAATGATCAGTCTTACGATTGTTTTTTGTAATCTTCTAGAATATTTTATAATTATGCGAACATTAACTATTATACATTTTCAGTGTTACGTATTGTGGTTCAGCTTCGTTTAAATTGGTTTTCTGGAAATAAGTGGAAAACATGTTTGAATTTGGCTTTATATATAAAAGGACTTATTTTAATATACGTTTCCGAGTGGTTCACTAATAGGTTTAAAGGCTTAAAATGTAGAAAAAAGAGAAAGGATTTGATTCGTTGATTAGAAAATCAGTTATATAGGTTTGCACTCAGAAAGCAACTGAAAAGTACTTTTCCCATGGGTGTGTTTTTTTTCTCATAGCAAAGTCACATTAGTTTGTTTGTTCGTTTCGCGCAAAGCTACTCGAGGGCTATCTGTGCTAGCCGTCCCTAATATAGCAGTGTAATACTAGAGGGAAGGCAGCTAGTCATCACCACTCGCCACCAACTATTGGGCTACTCTTTTACCAACGAATAATGGGAATCACCGTCACATATAACGCTCTCACGGCTGAAAGGGCGAGCATGTTTTGGTGTGACGGGGATTATGAGTGGAGTGCATTAACCACCTTGACTGTGCAGGGCCTTTTCGTTGAGAAATTCAATAAGGTAGTTTTTCACATGTGACTAATTTGGAATATTTGTTGTTCCCTACTATTAAATACTACCATACTTAAGAATTATCGTTCTAGTAAATGAATGGGAACACCCTACAGGGTTTATTAGATGTGAGGCTATATATTACAGAATCAGTACTTACTACTTCGTATATATTATATGTTAACTTTATATTGTACGCTATATAATTTAAACTTATATTTCAAACCCATAAAGTTTCAAAACTGGTGGAAAGTTAATTTTTCGAGAGACACGATAAAACAGCATGCGTTATTATATCACATTCTCTGAGAGTTCATATACATAAACACCATTTAATTATGACAAGCCGCTGTCAGTTTTATATTTACATGGGATCGTGTTAAGCCTTTTGGGAAAAATAGGTGGAATTTATGTATTTTTCTAAAATGTTCAACGTCGGTGGGTCCTCAAAGCCTTTGAGATTATGGGACAGTAACCACATCATGTTTGCATTTATCTAGCTCTATATTCTTGTGCAAGTTTTTGCTACATTTGTATGCTTGTTAGTAATTCGAATTTATTAGCTTAACTTAAGTAGATATAACTACAATATTCTCCTATTCTTAATACGATCTTTACTTCTTCACACATTGTTTTTACTATTCTTACCAATATCTCCGAGCCTCTCTTACTACAGAGACGTTAATAAACAATATCTCGTAGCATTATATCAAATCCACAAAATACCAATACAGCTTCCAGCTCTCTTTTAAAAGATCTACCTTTCTCACAGATACCAGAATTTGCTGCTAGCTCTATATTCATTCCTTGCAGACCCAAGATTAATATTTTGGTTTCAACCAACATTTTTACAACGAAGGTAACAATACTCTTCTGTGTCATTTTGGGACTAGCATAGACTTCTAACTTTCAATATAGTATGTACATCTTCACAAAATTTGGCAGTATTTCACTTAATATAACAAGTCTTTAACATACAAAAAAAAAAGAAATCAATTTTTAGTGAACTATTTGTAATAAAATAAAATAAAATATTTATCCATATATTTCGAGTATTCGTTTTGAATAGTTCGTGTGCAAAGTAATTTTCATGTTGAAATTAAAACTACTTTTCCTTATCTCAAAAACTTTCTTTGTGTAATCCCTCAAACTTCCTAATTGCATTTCAAATGTTTTTGTTTTTTTAGTAGATGTTCATACTTTCTTTCTCTCTCTCTCTCTCTGGTGTTTAGGTATATTTGTATACCCAGGAGGGTCAGGTACACTAGATGTCTTCCTCCTTCCATTTCTTTGTTGGAGTGGCCTGATTAATATCTTACGAGTAAATACTGAATGGCTCGAATAATATGATAACTTTTGTCTGGTCCTTTTTTAGGGCAATGTCCATTTATACTGTTTTTTTCATATTTTTTAATAAGTCTAGAACGTAGGTGGCCTGTTTTATTTTAGTTCTATTTAATTATTACTGTTGTTATTATTATTTTAAAAATTTTATTTTAAATAATTTTATCTTAAAGATCTGATGTACAAGTTAAACGGGGAGAAGTGTTTGGGACTCTCTTCACCATATGTGCAATATCTGTCTAGTTCGCATAACAACTCCTTTTTTCGCCAATTTTTATCAAAATATTTTATTGTACTATATAGAAGTCTATCTGGTATAGTTTGTGTATTTGATTATTGCGCATGAACTTTGAGGAAGTGATACATCATCAGCGAACTGTGACACGTATCCTTGGTTTGGGTCTTTGAGTGGCATGTTATTTACATACACGATGAAGAGAATAGGACTTACCACCCCTCCTTGAGGGACGCCAGCTTCTGGAGTAAAGAACTCCGAGAAAGTTCCCTCTACGTTTATTCTACATTTTCTATTCTCCAAAAAAGTTAGATAACCAGCGAATAATTCTTTGCGGTAGTCCCATTTCATACATACGGAACCGAAGACCATTGTGCCATAGAGTGTCGAATGCTTTCTCGAAATCAAGGAAGCAGGCGACAGTGCATTCTTTTCTATTAAAGCTGTTTATTATTGTTTCAGTTAATCTAATTAAGTTATTGTTTGTCTATATTTTCTAAATCTGTTTTGCTCTTCTGGTAATTTTGAATTAATCTCCAAAAATGTGAAGAGTCTGTTGCTTATTGTTCTTTCAAAATTTTGCCTACACAGCTGGTCAGGCTGATTGGCCGATAACTGTTTGGTTTATTGGCTAGTTTTCCGTCTTTGTGGAACATTAAAATGTTAGCTAGCTTCCAAGAAACTGGGATGTATCTAGAGTATAGAGATAATTTAAATATGGCTAACAGGTGGTCAAATAATTTTGGAGTGCCTTTTTTGAGAAGTATTGTTTGTATTCCATCATTTCCCGGCGCTTTGTTTTTTGAATTTTTGATTGATTGTTCAAGTTCATTAAGTTTGATTTTTCTGGTGAGTAGTTGTGTAATGTAGTCATTTGAAATATTAGTGTTGCTGTTCGTGATGTTGAGTGGAAAGTGTGGTTTATATAATTCTATGTTATTTGTTACGTGGTTGTTTATTTTATTGTAGTAATAGTTGTTCATGAGCGTGTCATTACGTGTTTTAAATGTGTTTTGTAATTGATGTTTGATGGCTTCTCCTTTTTCTTTGTTGGTTTGTGCTAAGGTATTGTTACATTCCAGTGTTGGGTATTTTCTTGTCGTGAGTTCATTTATGAATCTTTCTAAGTGTAGTCAGAACTTACTAGGGTCGGCTTATTGGTTTAGTTGAGAGCAGAAGTTTTCCCATTTTTCTTGTTTTATCTGTTTAATTTCTGCTCTAATTTTATTTCTAATGTTGTTAATTTGTGTTTTAATTTTTTGTTTTTATTATCAGTTGCCTCCATAGCTCAGTGGTTAGAGCACTGGTCTTGTAAACCAGGGGTCGTGAGTTCAATCCTCACTGGGGGCTATGATAGAAATATTGTATTAAGAATGGGATAATTATAGCTTACAATTTGTTTTCTCTACCTCAAAATGGATATTACAAAACCAGGTTCATTTATTTTAATTATCGCTTCTAAATTCGTAATAATGTATATCTACTTATATATTTTTTAAATTGCCCTTTGAACCGTGACTAACCACTGTCCAATGTGATTATAATGTTGTAAAACACTCTTGGAACATACAACCCATTTTACGCTATCGAATTACATTGCCCATGAGTTACCAAAACTAGTGAAACATTTTTTTTTCGTAATCTAATCTTAACTATCTTCAAAATATCCTTACTTTTAGATGATTTTTTTATAATTATACATAAAGAATAAACATGAAAAATGAGCAAAAAATCTTTTTTTCGCTTTTTGCCGTCAGAAAAAGTGAACTCTAATTTTTTATTCTACTTATAGCTCTACAATTAATAATTTTTATTTAATTAAACAATGCTAAAAAAATAAAGACTACAAATATCCGGAAAATAGACAAAAATCCCCTTACCTCTTAAGTGGGTTAAGGCGTTCGAGTCCCCGTCGCACCGAACATGCTCGCCATTTCAGCCGTGGGGACGTTATAATGTGGCTGTCAATCCTACTATTCTTTGGTAAAAGAGTAGCCCAAGAGTTGGCGGTGGGTGGGGATGACTAGCTACTTTCCCTTTCGTCTTAAACTGCTAAATTAGGGACAGCTAGCGTAGAGAGTCCTTGTGTAGCTTTGCGCGAAATTCAAAACAAACAAACTCAAAAAGTTTCTTGCCTTCTAACGCTGCAATTTATCCAAACTAGTTGTTAATTTTCCCACACGAAAGCTGTTCGCACTCTGATAAACATAACCGCATACAAGATCTGCGAACCTATTTTTTACGAACCTGAACTTCTCTCCTTTACCGAAAATTCTTATGATGTCACAATACCAAGCGATCTGACATTTCAGACAACTAAGAACCTGATACATGATATACTGCTCCAAAAAGGAACAAGTACATATTTCAGTATATTTTTGTCATAACTAAATTTAATTATGAAAAACATTTCCGTTCGTCTATAGATGTATTTTTTAAGCTTGCGAGTGAAGTTTGAAGCAGCTCAAACGGAACTCACCTAACTCAAGGAGAATACAACTATAGGTATTATAGGCTTCTAGGTTGACAGGACCAAGATTTTTTTCAGCCGGATTTCGATTTTACAACCTGCCACTTGTGGATCGAGATCCCTAACCATAAGGCTAAGTGTCTAAATGGCCATATCAGAGATCCATAGAGTTAAGATATAGCCATCCGTCATTTAGAAATAATTATCATAAGGGTTCTGTCGGGCTTTCTGTATGGAATAAGGGCTTTGACTGTCATTTTTATAAGTGCCACTCTTCAAAGTGCGATATGTAATCACGTCTTGAACCAAAACCGTTTTCATTTGCAGTCCAACGTGCTAACTGTAAGTCACGCCAAAGCCAAATTAAAAAAAACAAAAAATCAATCAGTATACCTAGAATTTATTAATTTTAATATAAGAAATGTAACATTTTTTTTCGGTAAAAATCAAACCTAAATATGTTACGCTATAAATTTTTTTTCTCCATCTGTTAGTCATTAGTCTGATTCACAGAGATCTATTCTTTAAACAGGGAAGCATAATTTTTTCATGTAATCGTTAATTCGCCTGTTTGTTCTGGTTATCTGCTGTCCCTGATTTAAAAGTTATAGACTAGACGGAACGTAGTTATCCAACACCACTCATCGCAGAATCTTGGGCTATTCTTTTACCAACAAAAAAGTTGGATTTGCTTTCACATTATAATGCTCTCATGTCTGAAAAGGCGAGTACCTTCCATAATGGGATACAAACTCACGATCTACAAGTTGCAAATCGAACCTCTCTAACCACAAGGCCATACTACACCCTGTTTACACAATAATATAATTTTGAATCAGCATCTTCATTTTGCTAGCGAAAAATGTCACCAATGTAGAATTACAAAATAAGATTGCAAACTATAGTAACACCACAACTTGTTTTGATGACTATGTCACAATAAAGAAAAAGGGAAATTTTGACAACTATTTACTTATGATCAAACTCCAATTAGATGCCTCAGGAGAAAGCTTCATTCTTGTTGCTGTTCCGAATTTTATCTAATAGTACAACTGAACTTTTTAAAGAGTGTTACTTACTAATAAAACTCATGTATTTGTAATTCATAAGTAATTATAAAGTGTCAAAAAATGAATTGTATTTTTAAACTTTAGGTGTCTCTACAAGACCAAGTATTAATCATGAGTACCTGATACTTTAAGTTTGTCACACATATGCTTTATTGTCGTCGTCATGTGCTATTGAACATGTCATTACAACATTCAGATACCATATAATATTTAGATAGCGTGATACCAAGTAAAAAAAAACCAAAACAAAGAAGGTATTTGAACGTATATTTTTCTCACCAAATCCCGAAATTTTGCAACGCTGGAGCTGAAGAAGGTTTAGCATAATAAAGGTTTTATTAACAATGTAAACTGTTGTAAAAAGTACAACTTTTAATTATTTTATTATCTCGCTCTTTTTAGGGCGATTTAAACATACAGACATGTATTGTAAGCGTGGTAAATCATACAACAATTAAATTCTTGCCGATATGTTTGATACTGGATATTTTTTATCACGCGATGTGCAACTTCAACTTCTGGAATTTTTTTTTTCCTGTGTGCTTGTAGATTTGTAGAAATAAGGGTCATTCATGATTTTACCATTTCGTCTCTATTTTCAGTCACGGAAAACTTTACTTTTCTCCATTTGGAAAGTACATTTAAAAAAAAATCGGACAGCCTGATTTGCTGTGCGTGGTGGAGCAAATCAAAGGTGAAGAGCTTACACGCAGATTCTACGTTTGAGTTATAAAGCGATGAATAGCGTCAGAAACAGTTCTGTATTATCAGTTTTGAAGTATCTACCGAGTATTCAAGCGAAAAACTGTCATTTGTGGCCAGAAATTGAAAACAACTTGGAAAAATGTTCTTGAAGCGATGCTATTTGTTTACAAACACTGAGAGTGGAGATATGAATAAGTCTCATACTGATCTACTTGTTTTTCACGAGTTACAGAACTACAAAGCGATGAACAGCGTCAGAAATAGTTTTGTATTATCAGTTTTGAAGTAGCTACCGAGTATTCAAGCGAGAAACTGTCATTTGTGGCCAGAAATTGAAAACAACTTGGAAAAATGTTCTTGAAGCGATGCTATTTGTTTACAAACACTGAGATTGCAGATATGAATAAGTCTCATACTGATCTACTTGTTTTTCACGAGTTACAGAACTACAAAGCGATGAATAGCGTCAGAAACAGTTCTGTATTATCAGTTTTGAAGTAGCTACCGAGTATTCAAGCGAGAAACTGTCATTTGTGGCCAGAAATTGAAAACAACTTGGAAAAATGTTCTTGAAGCGATGCTATTTGTTTACAAACACTGAGAGTGGAGATATGAATAAGTCTCATACTGATCTACTTGTTTTTCACGAGTTACAGAACTACAAAGCGATGAACAGCGTCAGAAACAGTTTTGTATTATCTATGACGTCAAGAAACGCCATTTCCGATTCTTTGGTGATGCGTTTTGAGGTTCGGAAAACGGCTGAGTTTTACATTCTACTGAATACGATGTTTCTCAGAATACTCGACCCGGCCTATTTATTCACATTTATTTATTTTGTAGTTTCGTTTTGTATCGTACAAAACATATGATCAGTGTAATTGTTGATAAAACATAAAGGTTAATTTACCTACAAGTGTGGCAGGAAAGGACGGAAATTGGCCATAGCCTGTTGCAAGTCCAGATAATGTCATCAATACACTTGCCACTCAAATCATTGTTAAGTAACATAAAATGGAAGGTAAAACAAACAATGTAAGAAAATTAGCATTTTGGATATTCTTTACTTTATTTATTGAGTTTATATTGTCTTCATCTTTATGCGGTTTACTATACCCTTCAAACTTATATCCTTCCTTGAGAAAAATCGTATTCTGGAAAAACTATATTCCAGGACTTCAAAAACAAGAAAACAAAACGTGAACACCACCAAATGAATGGTGTGAGGTAAGGTCCAAGCTCTTGAAGCTGTAGGTATTACCATAAAGTAGCACGTTGTTCATTAATAGCTGAATAATGTCACTTGTCTTTGATATGTCTTTATCTTTGGACAATAAATAAATAATATAACAGAGATTACTATACAAGGTTGTAAATCATTTACAGCCACCATGAACTGTCGTCGCTACTAATTGTTGGCACCATTAGTGAACAATTGCACCACGGGTAATCGGCTAGTCTATATAATTGTGTTATGCTAAATATTACTTTTGAATCTTTAATAACTTGATTGTAATATAGCCCCTTTAGAACAGGAAACTTTATTAACTGATGAATTAATGTTAAGCGTTCTTTTAAAATGAAATAATTAATTAATGAATTGGCGTTAAGTGGTCTTTTATAACAATTTAATTGTAAATGAATTAATCATATTGTCTTGGGTGTCGTTTACTACATATGACACAAAGATTTAGTGTCTTACATTCACAATTTTATTAAACTACCTTTTTTTTATGTTATAACAGTTACAATAGCATAACATATTAACTAAAAAACCATAGTTTAATAAGGTATAATTTGTAAGTTCGTAATTCTACAAAGCAAAATTAAAACAAAATCCAGAAAGTTCCCTAACGTGACATATTTTGTTCTTAGCATGTAATCATCCCTACTTTATTTACCAACCCTCTAAACAGTACAAAATTAAAAGTAAATTATTCTATATAAAATCGTCATTACTCAGAAACACTATATTTATTATAGTCTTCAGCTTTGTTTGGTTACAGAATTATCGAATAGAAAATCACACCCCTACTATTACACCCACCTATTACAGCCTCTCCATCATAATTCGATAATAGTTCGATCTTTTGTTTAATTATATATTACCTCTAACCAACAGAAACTCAAGGCCTTCATCTATCATATGAAGTATTGTATAACATTATGTTCTGAAAAGTTAAATGTCAGTTTCATTCACAGTATCAACATTGTGTCTGTGAGAAAACCAACGTCCAGCTTGATTGAATTTGTAACGACTCTTATCGCAAAATTAGAAAGCCAGAAATTTTTTGAAAGGTAATGCAATTGATCAACGTTTTGCTTGTTATTACTCTATATTGTTTGGGGCATTATTTAATTAAATAAAAATTATTAATTGTAGCGGTATGAAAAGTATACAAAATTAGGGCTTACCCTCTTTCAAAACCGAACGCAAGTAAAAATAAAATTATATAAGTATTTTATTTCTTGTTTTTCATGTTTATTTTTTATGTAAAATTATAAAAGCAACTAAAATGCAATATTTTCTAGATTAATTTTGCAAATGATCAAATATGCCTTTTTCTTAATGTGCGTTTCACTTTACTGTAATGTTTTCAGGTTTGTATTTAAAATATAATAATGATCACGGGGCTCGTTCACAGAGCTCCCGTTCCTAAACGGAGGTGTGTAATGCACTCTACAATTCATTGGTGAATATGTCTTGACAAAACAAACAAGAGTCATGCTTTATTGTGCAGTATTTATCAGCAAATATAACCCACAGCGATCCGTAAATTTATCATTAGAATTAGGAACTATTTTTTGTTGAAAAAACCAAATGAAAAACACGAATCGCTCGAACTCATCTACATGAATCAATGTTGTGAGTTAAAAAAAAACACGAACTGGTAGATAGAATTTGGCTATAATAATCTATTTCCAATTGGGCACGAAATCAACTGAGCTTGGCTCACCCTGAAAAGGGCCGTTTGATTTAAAGTTTGTCACATGGTCAAACGTTTTATAAAACATAAATTTTGAAATTTTACCGCGGTTGCTGTTACCTCGGATCTTGACTATGCTACTTTAATTCGGCCCGACATGGCCAAGTGTGTTAAGGCGTTCGACTCGTAATCCGTGGGTCGCGGGTCCGAATCCCGGTCGCACTAAACATGTTCGCCCTTTCAGCCGTGGGGGTGTTATAATGTGACGATCAATCCCACAATTCGTTAGTAAAAGAGTAGCCCAAGAGTTGGCGGCGGGTGGTGATGACTAGCTGCCTTCCCTCTAGTCTTACACTTCTAAATTAGGGACGGCTAGCGCAGATAGCCCTCGAGTAGCTTTGCGCGAAATTCCAAAAACAAACATACTTTAATTCACCTCATCGATTAAACAACGAATGCCTAAAGCCATACATGTGATTCTTTGCGTTTTCACGTGATTAACCTCCTTTGATTCACACATCTATGCATGTTTCAAATCAACAACACATACTTGCGTCCCATTCATAACAATACCCCGTGATTTGGTTTCTGCTTGTCTTCAGTAATGGTGGCCTTCTTTTTTTTTCTTTTTACTTTTCAATTTTTTGTTAACACGTACTTCTGGGTGAAAATAAACTTTAGTTTATAAGCGCCCTTAGTCAGTTGTTTAAACACTAATGTATCTTTCGTTTTATGGCTTTAACAACTTTTAAACTAATATTACTGTCACAGATTTTGATTGGATTTAGCCATAGTCTTTCTTTCTCTCTCTTTTTTAAAGTTGTTTTACGCTTGCTTCATATTAATCTTTCAACCTTTTTTTTTTGAACAACATTTCGTGTTTCACAATGTCTTGCCCTCTACGAGTAGGGTCATCGAAAGAAGACAAAGTAACTGATATCATGAAGGGTACGATATTTATGGATACAGACAATATAAGTGATGCAGTCGTGTTACAGGCTGTATATGAATAATATGGAGAGACTTCTATTCCATCTGTAGTTTGTCGTCCAGGTGTATGTGAAGTGACGTTTGTTTTAACACCGGATGCAGGTTTAGTTCTTGATAATGGTGAATCATGTTTGTTTTGGAATTTCGCACAAAGTTACTCAAAGGCTATCTGTGCTAGCCGTCCCTAATTTAGCAGTGTCAGACTAGAGGGAAGACAGCTAGTCATCACCACCCACCGCCAACTCTTGGGCTACTCTTTTTACCAACGAAGAGTGGGATTGACCGTCACATAATAACGCCCCCACGGCTGGGAGGGCGAGCATGTTTGGCGCGACTCGGGCGCGAACCCGCGACCCTCAGATTACGAAGCGCACGCCTTAACGCGCTAGGCCATGCCAGGCCCATTGTGTTGAAGCTCTTAAGCAATTAGGTAGGTCTGTGTTTGTGCGTGTGAAGCACGGTCAACTACGTTGTATCCACAACCTTTGTCTTAATGAGGATCATCTGTATCAAGATAGCACACTACTGCAATATTGTAGTTGCCATGCACAAGATCACGTGGTTCAGTTTTGTAGAAACGTATCTAAACTACCAGCCACGGCACGTGAACGGATCACGGGTGAATTACCAGCTGTTGTGCAAAGTGTAATAATTATTTTTTCTTCTAAAGCAACTGCTACTGGAATAAAGAAAGAGGTGGATCCAGTGTCTGAAGGGAAAGATTTTATAGATTCAGACAGTTTAAACAATGCTCCTAAACAGTGGGATGATGAGTTTCCGGTATAACCTAAATAGTCCCATAACTCTCGACATACAACTATTGGCTGGCTTCACGCCATTTACAAACTGACTTTTTACCAATAAAGATATCTACTCTCCTCTTAGAAATACTAACGTATGAAATTAATTATCTGAAGTTAAACGTCTCTTAATGTTTGAAATTTACAAACGTTCCTGGTCATATATCTATAATTCCCTGACTGATAAGCGTTTATCGCAGTTATAGCTTCCGAGGTTTATAGTATACTAACTGTTAGAAACCAGCAACATAAAACTGTCTCTACGCGCATCGATTTATGAACTTTAAGGCGACGTTCTCGGAAGTTCAGTTGTCAACAGTATTTGAAGATGCGCTTTTGCTTTCGTAGAACTTACATTGTTGCTTCTTACACTCGAGGATCTTCTAAAAATTTAGAGAATAGGTGAGAATTTCGCAATATAACTTACGTACCTTTCTAAATATATATATTTAACTGAAACAAACATTGATAATAAAATAAATATACATTAGTAAATCTGTTACAATGCATAGTCACCGTGATGTGGGCCAGGTCCTGTTCAAATATTATTTACAGTTGTTTCGAGACGAGTGTATGGATTTCTGGTCTTTAAGCGTTTCTTTTATCTCTATTATTTTAATTTTATCAAATGTATAAAAATTCCTAGAGCTCTCTTACTTATCTTTTTGAAATTCACTTCTCATCATAGACTAATATAATATCTTTAGTATATGTAAGTAAAATCTCGGACACACATAATGAAACATTTGTTAACAAATCTTAAAAATATACCATGATAATATTAACGAAAATTTCTTAGTTTATAAATAACTGTCAAGCTTAGTAGTTTAGAGTCAAATTACACACGAATATTGGTTTCTAACAAATCTCTATTTGGTACAGAAATCTCATGTTTCATCATAACCCAATGTACAATGGCTATTATATGTTTTTCAAATCACATATTTAACAAGCTTACTGAAACATTCATGAACAAATATTCAAGATATACTAATATGCTATTTAAGAAAATTCCTTAGTTTATATAATATATATACACATCAATGTAATAATACCTGTCGTATATACTTGTTCAAGTAGATTACCATAAATTAAACATAAAAGGAAAATAATCAATTTTGTAAACTATACAAAACATTTAAAAACTAAACTGCTCGTTCCCACTTGCGCAGGCCCGGCATGGCCAAGTTATTAAGGCACTCGACTCGTAATCCGAGAGTTGCGAGTTCGAATCACCGTCATATTAGAACGCCCCCACGGCTGAAAGTGAGAGTATGTTTAATGGTTTTCAATAACATAGAATTATGGCTGCAAAGTTTCGTGTGTTTTATTTGTATTTTTTAATTTAAAGTGAGGAATCTAAAGAAAGTGGTAAGTTTTGCTATTTTAAGTATTAATAAACTATTTTTTTTAAAAGAATAATGTGTGGCAATCTCCTAATATAGTGACAGCCTATTCTTTTTAACTATTGATTACATTATTGAGACAGTGATATCTTTAAACTTTGCTCCTAGGATTAGTGACCACGTGATCATGTTTGCCACAAGTTCAATATTGTATGGATCAACATATTCGTATCCCTCACTGGTACAACAGAAAGACTACGGATTTACAACGCAACAGTCAGCGGGTTCGATTCCTATCAGTGGTCTCAGCAAATAGCCCAATGTGGCTTTGCTATAACAAAACACCCACACGATGCGCATTTGTTTCGGTGTTTCGTGCAATTTTAACAGAAATAGTAAGTCAAACCTTTATTTTTTTAATTGCAGCAAAATTAAATTAATAGAGAACTGACATAAAGGTGAAAGAGTGTTTTATTTGTATAATTAACATGGTGATTAATCTTCACCATGATATTTTAGACAATTAGCATATTTTATGTGTAATAAATCCTGATTCAATTGTTTACACAAGCAAACCTTTTGTCTTGTATTTGATTTAAAACGTGACATAAAATAAACTTAACGCTGTTGTTACATAGACTAAAACTGGCCACTGTCGATGATTTGAAATCTTCCTCTAAGATACATATTTTTAAACATGAAATAATTAAAATAATAACAAAATCTCCATATTGAAGTAGAATCATTCTTTCATTTTGTTCTAAGCTGACTAATAGTATTAGTGGTACAGCCTAATAATATGTTGGCCACAATAAAATATAACTGTACACAAATCTCTCAGATATTGAGAATACATAGTTAGAATTTTGTATGACTATGTAACGAACTTACATAGATGGCAATAATGTCTCATCATTGCTAATTGTATTTTAGAAACGTACAGTTTAATTAAATACAAAAATTGTATTTAACTTATATTTGTCATTATATATTTACGGTGAACCATCTATTTCAAATATATTGTAAATACATAGATAGCAATAATGTATTATAACTGATTTTTTATATTAATAAAAGTTTTCAAGTAAAAAAAAACATTAAATATATTATAAATACGTAGAAAACAACAACTTTTATTTTATTTTAAAAGTTTCCATAAATATAATTGGCGCACGTTTAAGTATAATCTTCATTGTGTTTTTTCATTGTTTTCCACTATAGTATATAATAATCTGTGGCCTAGAATATTAAACACTGTCATTCTTTATTCTTCTCAACTATTACATTACAATACAGTACTTACATAGTCTTAGGCTAACTAAGTTTGAAAATACATAAAATTTTTAAAAAATGGAGAAAGGAACAAAGAATTTTCTTTTAAATGTAACAAATGAGTAAATGTCATTGACTGAAATATCTCGCAGCCCTACAGTGTATGTGTGACCACCTTCCAAGACATCCAAGCTTTACATTTGATCACATGTTGTCGCAAATAACTATTTTATGAACTTAGAAATTATATGTAGAAATTTGTGTGTTTCATGACAGACAGTTTGATGAAAGCTGAAGTATCTTAAATATTAGTAATCAGTAACTCCTTCATTTAGCTGTAGGAATGATTATTGATTCTACAGTGTCCTACAGAACATTGTCTGGAATAATATATAGACAGTTTAGAAATACATTCCATACTTTCATAAGTTTGTGTACATTTACTGGTAATTGATGACTGTAGAGAAAGCGAACGAATACAGTAAGTCAATCACTTATTATATTTATTAGAGATAATTAATTTTAGCATAATGATATGTATATGTTGATAACACGTACTGTATACTTGTCGAAATTCTACGATGATAAGTGATTAACTATATGTGAAAGTGAACCTTTGTAAAACACGAATAAATTATTTTGTCACAAATTAGTAAAAGTGTTATTGCATAATAAACATTTCATTGACAATGTAACTTGTAAAAAGTAAAAGGCTTAATTATTGCATGATATTGCTCTTTTTAGGGCGATTTAAACCTACAGATGTGAATTATATGCATGTTAAAACAACTATAATTTTGATCATGCTACGTTAAATACTATTTTTCACATTTTATCGTAACACTGAAAATCTCTAAACATTGATTGATAATTAAAATAATAAGTTTTAATTAAGATACCGTCCTTTTAGGACATGTAAATGGTAAGAAAATTTAATGTTTCTTTTAGGACTTTCTAAAACAAGAGATCAAGTAACACGTGTAAATTAATCCTTTTAAAAGTTAAGTGTTATTTCATAAAAAACATTTTATTGGCGATGTAAATTGCTGTATAAAGTATATGTTTCAATTATTGTATGATATCGCTCTTTTTTAGGGCGATTTAAACATACATCATGTATTGTGTGCGTGGTAAATGTTTATAATTGTGATACGTTAAATATTGTGTTTGACATTTTATTATGTCACTGAAAATCTTGAATCATTTGATTAAGATATAGTCTTTTTAAGACAAGAAATGTAATTAACTAATGGATTAGTTAATAAGCGTCCTTTTTATGATGATTTTTAATATAACTGAATTAATGATTAATTATCGAGATGATGAGACATGTATTGTATGAGTCATGGCGACCTATACTCCCGTTCTCTACTTCATGGTATAGTGATTTATTTATTAATTAACTAATGAATCGGCATTCACTGTTTTTCATGATGATTTAATTATAAATTAATTAATTAATTATATATAAATTAGTATTAAGCATAATTTTTATAACAAACTTATTATAAACTAATGTTTAGCGTCCTTTTTTAGGACAATTTAATTGATTAATTATCGACATGATGATACATGTGTTGTATTAGTCTTAAAAACACGTCTCTACTTTGTCACGTAATCATTCATCATATCCAGCTCTCACAACAGCCTAACAACGCATCCCTGGTGACAATGTATGGAACTATGACCTATGTTTAATAATATATCTCTTTCTCCCAACTGTTGTCTTTATGTGTCATAGTGTGATGTCAATTTCCTGTGTGATGTGCAGATTTTACTATTGTTTATGAGCCCTTAAATGAATTATGCATCCATCCACACTTCTTTAACACAACTATCCGGATAGCCAGGCAATATGGTTTTATTTCTGGATATTGGCTAATTGTGAAAACGTTTCACAATTAGACCATAAACAAACATATCATTATAATCTTTGCGGAATCTAAATTCAGATAGGAGTTTTCGTTTCGACACATGTCAACAACGATAATAAGTATAATATATACAATATTGTCCTCACACAGACGAATATGGTCCTTGCAGTACATGTTCGACTATTCATCTTGATGAATGTTCTAACGTGAAATTATACAGAGGTAGTCCTAATGAATCAAAATATGTTCCTTTTTCATTTCGACCAAAATAAGTACAAACCCAATGACTACCAGATTTATGACTAGTATCCAGATGATGACTACACATAACTGTTTTTTCTCTATGCTTGATCACTGAGGAAAAAGTTAGGACATCCTATCCCGTAATAGCTAGTGTTACCCCCTTTGGCTGAAATAACTGCAGTGAGATGCTTTTTGTAGCCATTTACCAGTCTCTGACATCGGTCTGAAGAAAGTTTGTCCCACTCTTCAATGCAGAATTCTTTCAGCTGCGAGATGTTTGAGGGGTTTCTTGCATGTACAGTCCGTTTCAGGTCACCTCACAGCATCTCAATGGGAATAAGATCTGGGCTTTGACTCGGCCATTCCAGGACTCTCCATTTCTTAGTTTTCAGCCAGTCCTTGGTGGATTTACTGGTATGTTTTGGGTCATTGCCGTGTTGCAGGGTCCAGTTCCGCTTCAGCTTTAATTTTCGTACAGATGGTCTCACGTGATACACAGTAGAATTCATGGTGGATTCTATGATTGTGAGCTATCCAGGTCCTGCTGCAGCAAAGCAGTCCTAATCCATGACACTTCCATTTCCATACTTCACAGTTGGTATGAGCTTCTTTTCCTGGAATGCTGTATTTGGTTTACGCCAAACATGTCCTCTGTTCTGGTGTTCAATTTTGGACTCATCTGTCCAAAGAACATTATTCCAGAAGTCCTGGTCTTTGTCTACATTCTATCTGGCACACTTCAGTCTGGCCTTGATGTTTCTCTAAGAGAGCAAAGGTTTCCTCCTTGCACACCTCCCATGCAAGTTAAACGTGCGCAGTCTCTTTCTGATTGTAGAGGCAAGCACTTTCACATCAACAGTAGCCAGAGTCTGTTGTAGGTCCCGTGATGACATGTTAGGGTTTTTGGAGACCTCTTTTAGAATCTTGCGGTCTGCTCTCAGGGTGAACTTGCTTGGACGACCAGACCTGTGCATGTTGGCAGTTGTTTTGAAAGCCCTCCACTTGTTGACTATTTTCCGGACAGTGGAATGGCTAATTTCAAACTCTTTTGAGATTTTTTAAATCTTTTACCAGACTCATAAGCTGCTTTAATTTTCTTTCTGAAGGCCTCAGACAGCTCTTTTGCTCTCACCATGGTGCTCACTTTCACTTCAACAGTCAGGAGCACACCAAATTAAATGTCTGAGGTTTAAATAGGGCAAGCCTCATTCAAAATGCTGAGTAACGATCTTCTAATCATGTGCACCTGGTATGATACACATGTGTGTGAGTTGAGCCATTTTAAGTGGGAATAAATGTGGGGTGTCCTAACTTTTCCTCAGTTAAAATATGAATTTTTGTAGAATTACATTTACAGAAGATCTTGAAAAGTCTTTTCTTCAGTTTTAATTGTTTAGTTATATTCCTATAATCTCTCAGTATTGTTAAAATTGAGATTAAATATCTATATATCAAAAAATGTTACAAAAATACACAGGCTTTCGTAGGGTGTCCTAATTTTTTCACATTACTGTAGATGCATATAGTCATATAATCTCCGAGTGCCTAAAACATGCAGCAAACAGCTCAATACCGAAACAAAAACACTCTACAACAACACACGTGGCAACCACATCAAGAAATGATACACCTAGTAAAAGAAAGAAGAAAACTACGCAAACAGTACATACAAAATCGAAATCCGACATTAAAAACACAAATAAACACTATAAAAAATAAAATAAGACATCAAATTCGACAACAAAACAAGACAGTTGGGACACTTTCTGCTCATAATTAAATCATAAAACAGATCCAAAACAATTCTTGACACACTTGAAATGATACACCAACACAGGAAAAACAGACAAAGAGTAACCACCACTCGAATCACATGGCAAAACAGCTTACCTTGAAAAAGCAGAGATATTTAAAGACCACCTACAAAACACATCATGAACCAAACATGAACAGATACTTCTATAATAAAGTCAATAACTTCATTGAACATAACAAAACCATATACATGCCAATATTTCCAGTAAACACATTAATAAAATCAGATAAAACAATAGACTGGAGCACTCATTAACTGATAAAAGATATAACAGTAATAGAAGTATTAATAGCCATCAAAAGCACAAAAACAAAGCTCCTGGAGAAGATGGTATACAAGCAATCCTCCTAAAAAATGGTACTCAGAAATTATATGAACACCTAACAACTTTATTTAACTTATCATTTACAACTGGATATATCCCTGTTTCTTGGAAGGAAGCAGTAACTTTAATGTTCCAGAAAGAAGGAAAGCCAGCAACTAAACCAAACAATTATCGTCCGATTAGCTTAACTAGTTTCAACAGCAAAATTTTAGAAAGAATAATTAGTAATCGACTATCTATATACTTAGAATCAAATTCAAAACGGATTTAGAAAATATAGACAAACTACAGACCACCTACTCTAATTAACAGAAACAATTACAGACAGCTTTAACAAAAACAAATGCACTGTAGCTTGCTTTCTCGACATTGAGAAAGCATTTGACACGGTGTGGCATAACGGATTACGCCACCGGTTAACGGAAATGGATTTACCCCAAGGAATTATTCGCTGGCTATCTAACTTTCTGGACAATAGAACGTGTAAAGTAGATGTGAATGGGGCCCACAAAGGGTCCTTTTCACCTGAGGCAGGAGTCCCACAGGGAGGGGTAGTTACCTCTGTCTTATTTATCATGTATGTGAATAATATGCCACTGTCGGATCTAAATTTAGGTTTATCATCACAATTTGCTAACGATGTAGTGGTCTGGTAAAGTGCCTCCACTCCTTCAATAGCAGCAAGAAACCTCCAACCAGTTAGTCCTGAATAACTTAGAAGAATACTATCAGAAATATAGAATAAAAATAAATATTCCGAAAACCCAAGTAATACTATTCACCAGATTAAATAAACTGAAAAAAAAGATCCACCAAAGTTATACATTAACGGATCACTTTTACAGACTGCTACCTCGGCTAAATTTTTAGGATTAACTTACGATACCAAATTAACGTAGATACAGCTTACTAACATTATCCTGACTAGAATCTGGAAAAAGAGCAAATTATGCAAGAAGTCTGTCAGGTAAAAATCAAGGCACATCACCTGATAATATAATAAAAATTTACAAAACATACATTAGACCTATAATAGAATACGCATGTCCACCCTGGATAAACATAACACAAAAACAATTACACAAAATACAAAAAATATAAAATTCAATCTTAACTTCAGCTTATAGTACTTCATCCACATTCATGCACAAGCATGAAAACATAGAGACAGTATCTGAAAAACTCTTGCATAATGCATTAAATTATTTTAATAAAAATTGGCATAAAAAATAATTTATTCTGTGATCTACGTATGTGATGAACACAGTCCAAAGTACCTCTTTCCATTTGAATATATAGTTAAGAAATATAAATCAAGCTGGCCACCATGCACTAGACGCTTAAAACTAGTATAATATTCATAGTTTTTTTCTTTGTGCGTATTATTATTAATGTGTTTTTTTTTCCTTTTTCCTTCTTTCTCTTTGTCCGTTAAATATATATACATAAAATAAAGTAAAATAAAATGAAAAATAAAAGTAAACATGAAAAAAAAAAAAAATAAAAAAGGGCAAATAAAAACAATACATGGACGTTGCACTGAAAAGGGCCAGGGTACTGTGAGTTACTCTGTCCCAAAAGCACTACAAATAGTAGTAGTAGCCGACATGAAAGATAAGCATGGAGGAAGAGGTCTTATGCATTTGACCCTCCTGGGTATTTAAAATTTAACATACCCAAATACCCACAAAGAAGGAGCGAATGATTACTTAGTTATCATGCATTGATTGACTTTGAACTTTGACATTATAAGTAAACAGCTGGGATATTGTGGGGACAAAGAACAAACAAACTAAACGTTTTATCGAGTTGTGGCAGACACGTTTAAAGTGATTAATATGAATTATTCAGCTCTCCTCGCGAAACTGGGACAAAAATTTAAAAAACAATTATCAAATCAACCCTTAAGATTTTCACGAAAGGTATTGATACAGCTAACTATTTAAATAATTTTCATGAAACAATCGGTGAAAAACAAACAACAATAAACAGGAAGTTAAACTTTAAGATCAACGAATATAAATTATTAAATATTTTATTGAAACGTCAATAGAAAAAAATATCATTTTCTAGTGTCCTCACTTTAGGTTGGTTTTTGTTAACCTCAAAGCTACACAGTAAGATATCTGTGCTCTACCTACTTTGGATATCGAAATCCGATTTTTAGCGTTGCAAACCTGCAGACCTGCTGCTGGGGGGAGGGGGAATGTCGCTCCATTGCCTAATAATTTATTACGGTTTAGCCTCGCCTTTTATATTATAAATAGCATCGAGGTAAAATATTCTCATCAATGTAATTGTCTACCTCCCCTTACGACACTACAAACACGTGACACTAAAACGTCTAACCTGCAGGCGTTATACAAGTAATAATACTAAATATTTTATTGAAAATAAAAACAATGTATTTTATTTCATGCAATTGACCCAACGGAAGCTTAATTTCAATAATTTATTTTTATTATATGTATATATAATAATTCTCGTAGTAATGTAAAACGTATTCCACAAATTTACATTTCCTATAATTTTAAAACCTGTGAATAGTATAACCGTTAACATTTAAGGCGGAATTACTCACGTTTGCGTTTTCAAATTTCTCCGTGCAACTGTCTTCTGTTGGTGATAACGAGAAAACCCACTTGTAGAGAAAAATATATATGTAAAAATGACCGAAGAAGGTCAAAACGTTGTTCGCTCCTCTACATAAAAAATTTTGTCAACCCAAAAGAGCCGTTTTTTTGTATATATATGTCTTCTGTTGGTTTTGTTGTAATTTGCGGTCCACTATCTACAATAATGTTTCCATCTTCGTACACCAGTTGGCGCTAAGCTCGTTTATATCTGTGATGTAGACACAAAATTAACATCATCTAAAACACAAATTCATTTCTATGGTACAAATTAATCACACAACATGATGAATAGAATATGGAACATGTCACCGAAGCAATGACAGTATTCTTAATTTATATTTACTGATTAAAATTATTTATATATGCACATACCGATACATAAAGCTTTAACAAAGATATCGATAATCATTTGTTTGTAAATTAATTTTAACAATGAAGTACTGCTCTCAGAGACTTCTTTTTTTCTTTAAGCAGTTTATTATCTAAACTCTGCCATTTCGTAGCTTCATAAATCAGGTGGCGCGTCATAATATTTACCAGTTAAATGACAGGACAGAACTTGCACTATCAAAAAATTAAATACATTGGGTAATTTTGTCAAAACTTACCTGTTTAATTTTGTGGTTTACTACATTTGCGACAGATGGTTATTTCTTCTGTCAGACAAAATACATAGAATTAATTTAATTCATTATATTCTTAGTCCAAACTTAGCATGTAAATTATAATAACAAAATGTAACACAGAACGTTCAAACAGGTACACAATGAAAAACGTTTTATTTAAGTCAGTAAATAACCCCTAAAACGTTGTCTTGTGTGTTTCGACATTATCTTCAGGAGTGAGTTGCAAGACATGATCGTGTCTTATTCATACTTCTTTTTATGTAGTTGAATAGGTCATATGTATGACTTATGTGCAGGTTCACAATCCTACGTGAATATTTACAGAAGGTTGTTGTTGTTGTTGTTTTGAATTAAGCACAAAGCTACACAATGGGCTATCTGTGCTCTGCCCACCACGGGCATCGAAACCTGGATTTTAGCGTGTAAGTCAGCAGACATACCGCTGAGCCACTGGGGGGCATTTAGAGAAGGTCACTCCACATTTTTATATACATATTTGCCGGACCTTAACCTTTATTTAATAATACGTGATATTTTAATTATTTTCAAGGATTTTTGAATATTATTGATTATAATACCAAGTATCAATAAGACAATATGTCTTGCAACTCACTCCTGAAGATGACGATGCAACTTGTAAACATGAGTCAACTTTTTAGTGGTCATATAATGACCTTAATTAAAATATGTTTAAGTTGTACCTATTTTAACATTGTGTGTTATTTATTATTTTAACATTATACTCAAGTGCTAAGAAATAATACTCATTGGATTATAAACTGGAACTACAGCAAATAAGTTTGCAAGACAAAGGAGTGTATTAAAAAGTGGACATTTCAATTAAAATTTCTGATGAGATGTAAAGGAAGAAAGTTATTCTATAATTTATATGAGTGAAATGTAATGTAAAAGGTAAAAAAATGGACTATTGTGTGAAAAAATTAAAACGGATATTGCACGTTACCATTCGAAACAAACGATGTCTTACAGTCGAGCAATAATTAAAATATACCAACTACATTTTAAAAGCACAAAAAAATATATGAAGAACTCTGGATGGAATGAGAAAGTTGAACTAGACAATGAGATACACTGATAAGTATAAGTTTGAATTAAATCAAATATAAATGTTTGATAAATAAAAAGAAAGAAGCTAAATAAATTAGATAACTTACCTATATTTCATAAACGTTTTTTTTTAGAATCTTAAGATTGCGAATACGTCAGATGTACTTCTTATTAATAATCAGTTAGAGGTTTAGGGTTTGCTTGTAAGCTATCGAGTATTCAAAAGGAAGAATTTATAACAGATATAGAAACTCACTTGGATAAAGTAAGTAATAACTTTACAAAAAAAAAAACATAATTAGAACAGAATTTCATCAACTTGTAGGCCACAAAGTCAGTAAGAGAAAATAAACATAGTGTTATTTGTAAAACAGATAAAGGATGTCAAATTGCAAAACTCAAATATGGCTATGTTAAAGGAGTTGAAAACCTATTGGAGAAGGGTACATGCGAACAACTTAAGCATTACCCTTTAAATAAGTATTATGAATTAGTAAAAACAAGTGTTAAAAATGTTTGACTTCAACAGATGTTGAGAGAGAAGAGAAGGTTAATTCCAGCTAGATTTATTACTACCAGATTTTATGCACTACCAAATATACGTAAAATTAATAACAAACATATTTCTCAAAACAATTCGTTTTGGAGAAGTGAAACCAACTATACATTAAACAATGTTTTAGAGTTTCTAGAGAAAATTAAATATGTTAAATTAAATAAAGACGATTTGTAGGTTTTGATGTGATATCGCTGTTTACAAAAGTTCCAAGTGGTCTGAGAATAAATTATTATGAAATAAAATTCCAGCAGCTGAAATTACACTTAATTTAACAATGGTATGTATGAAAGATATATTTCTCAAGTTAACACTAATGGTTATAAACAAAATTAATGGTTAGCTATGGGATCGCCACTTTCACCGTTGTTGTGTAACTTTTACATGGGTGTATTTGAAACTAAAACCACAAATGGTGTAAAATGTAAACCTGATATTTAGATAAAATATATAGATAACACATTATTGGTGTGGAAATATGGTAATAAGGCATTAATTGAGTTTACCTGCTATTTTAATAGTATAGAACCATCCATACAATTTACTTATGAAACTGGTAAAATAATAGCTTGTCTTTCTTAGATCTATGGGTAAAAAGGAATTTACAAGGTAATCTAGAAACATCTATTTTTGAAACCCTTTTCTGTTATTATGCTTCTACACCGAGAATCATGTCATAGTTGATCACAAAAGACATCTGCGTTTTAAACTTAAACAAGAACATTTTATCTAATAAGTTCTTGATAATGAAATTTGCAGTAACTCAAATAGGAATTAACACAATATTATAGATAGAGCTATTAGTAGAGTCACTAATGTGGTACGACTGATCGAACTATTATTTTAAAACTGTCCCCCCTCTGGTAGAGCGATAAATCTTCGGATTTACAAAGCTAAAATCAGGTGTTCGATTCCCCTCGGTGGACGCAGCAGATAGTCCGATGTAGCTTTGCTATAAAAAACACACACATACTTTAAAACTTAGTTATGAAAAAATGAGAAAGGAAGCTTTAATGTTGCTATATATTCCAAATTTAACTAACAATTTATTTAAAGTGTTTAGAAAACGACAAATTTTACATCCTATATTTAAACCGATTAATAAGATAATGCAAACTTTAGGTAATACAAAATATAACATACACTTAATAGAAAAAAAAAACAGGAATCTATAAAATTTAATGTGAATGTGGTAATATCTATATGGAATAGACTAAACGTAATTTAAAATATCATATGTAAAAAGCAAAAAAAAAATAATTCAACCATAGTAATACATGTGCATGAAACATAACATACGGTATTGTGTGTGGGAGGCTATTATATTGACTTAGCCAAAAGGTATTATGGCCAATAATATTCGAGAATGTTGGAAATAATTAAACACAAAGAAGATCACGTATTATTAACTACAGAAAAAGGTCCGGTGAATATTTACGTAAAAAATGTAGAGTGGCCTTTTCTGAAATGTTCACATAATATTGTAAATTTCAATGTAGGTCAAATGACCTGTTTAAGAAAAGGAAAAATAAATTCAATAAGATACGATTATGTCTTGCAACACACTTCTGAAAATGATGTTAAAACATCGAAACATGTCGAGACGACTTTTTAGTGGTTATATATTGATTTTAATACGTTTTTCATTGTATACCTATTCTTACATTGTGTGTGTTATTTATTATTTTAACATTATACACAAGTGCCAAGAAATAATACTCATAAATTATGACGCCACACTCGAATCAATAGAAATGTTACTCTTCAGTAACAGCTACAGTAGTGAAACACTGGTCTGTGGAGGTAGATTCAAGTAAAATAAAGATCTAAGGAACTAGATTGTGGTGGAACCCATGCTGTAAAGCTACACTTAAATGAAACACGTTTGTGAAGCTACACTAGTGAAACACTGGTCTGTGGAGGTAGATTCAAGCATAATGCAAGTCATTGGGGATAAAGTAGTGAAACATAGCGTTTGATAGTCTATTTTGACAGACATGAAACGTGCTTTAATAGATTGGTCTGTATAGTTAAATTCTGGGTTGTGAAACACAAGTCTATAGAGATAGGTTTAAGGAAATGCAGGTCCGTATAATTGCACTCTTGTGAAACAAAGGGCTTTATAAGTACAGTAACAAAACGCAAGGCTTTGAAGACAGACGTTATGAAGCATATATCTATAAAAACAGACACTAAGGAAACACAGATCTGTGGGGCACCAATATAGGAAATAGACTCGTGGATGACTATAATGAAACGCGGTTTTGTGTTGTTAAAATATACTGAAACAGGGGTTTGTGGAGTTAGAACTTAATGAAACACACTTTTTGAGCTAGTCTACGGTCAAACATAAGTGTATGTTAAAACTAACATTTAATGATTATGGCACATTCTCATTGATGAAATATTATTTCCCAGAATACTTCCTAAATTCGGGCAAAATGTTCTTAATTTATTTAATTATACGTACACGAATTAATTAACATGTATCTCGTATCTAACACAGTTCGATACCGACATTGATATTCCCCACATATATATATATGTTTTAAAAGACCTTGTAAAGAAATAAGACTACACTGAAAAAATCCAAATGTTTCAAGCGAGTATGAAACAAAAGTCAGATTCTCTAAGAGTGTTCTAGAAACTTCACATATAAAAAAATTTGACACACTAAAACTGCTTACAGTACAAGGTAAACCGATGATGAAGGTTAGTCGGTTAAAAACATTTCTAGCTTTGTTATGCTTATAAATTTGTCTTATTATTTCGCAGTTATATTAAGCTATTTGTTCGAAGACGGTCTAACATTGCTTACTTTCTTGTTTTCTACAAGAAAACTACAAAATATAAAAGACCGAAATAATTTGGCTTCGACATGTATTTCACAAATTTTATCATATTCCCAAAGAACATATTCGTTTATATTTACAAACAAACAACACTTTCGAGAAACAAAATGGTAATACAATCATAAAATAATGTAATCCTTGACTTCGAATTGGTATTGTTGTGAACTGCCTTTTCTTTCTTTTTCCTTTGTAACATTTTTTTTTAACATACGAGATTTTAACAAACGGTTATATATTTTTATTCAATATTATTGTTTAGTATCTACCTGTCTATTTTATCAGTCCCTTACTTCGTGAAATATCTTATCGATTATTTTATGAATATATAGTTGTTATGCAAAACGTTATTTTTATTCACATCAAACCTAAAATAAGATATTTTTATTAACTCTTAAACGGCGGCCATCATCAGTTGATTTTACCTCGTACAATATTTCCGCTGTTTAAGGGTTAATGTAATACTATTCTTACCAGTTCTTGAGAAGGACTAGAACTTACACTTCTTGTTATAGCGTTAGTACTAACGTTTGGGTTGGTTCTTCCGCTACCTCTGGCAGCACTGCTCTTATTTCGATCGGATGGCATATTAAGAAGAGACGCCTATTGTTTGTTGTCGTTTTTTTTTTCTCACGATCTTCAGCCAGAATGATGAAATTTATGGAGTTAGTTGATCTATATTAAAATTCAGTATGTATAAATATTAATATAGACAATATAGATTACAGTGCGTTTAAAAGTGCTGAAATAAAGGAGAGCTAAAGTAACTACTTCTAATATACCTGTGAGCTAGAAAAGACAAAAGAAGATTAATAAATATCTATTTATTTCATCGGCAAATTAGATTTTCACTTACTTCAGTAAAAAAATTAATGAGGCTCTTTCTTCAAAGATGTAGTTTAATGAGAAAGTTCTATTGACAGATAGCTGGAAAACCAACATCCAGATTAAATAATCATCAGAAAAAAAAGCTAAAAACCAAATCCAGAAGTTAAACGATTTGTTGGGTATATATCAAGTGCTTATGTGGTTCTGTGTAAACATCGTAGATAAATAATTAATTGAACTTTGTAAACCATGAATAATAAAAGGGTTATAATGTACCAGGTTTAAAGGATATTGCCTTTAGTGCAGTGTTGAATTGCAAGGAGATTTCGTGACTTGATCTACGCTAAAACGGATTTCTACACATCAAAAAAAGTATAGAACACGATTATTCTGAATATGCCATCTATTTTTCACATTCAATATGTTAATACCTTTTACCTTTCCCAACAAAAAATAATGGAGTATTTGAAATACTGGTTTAGGGAAAGAATTACAAAAGAAAACGAAGAATCACCCTGTTAACACAAGGCAGGAGTTCGTCACACCTACAAGTACAACGCAAGACCTACGTGAAGCAGTCATAGTTTACAAACAGGTGGAAAACAAATACAAAACTAATAAAAGGGCAAGAATCCGGTTTATTTAAAGCTCTTGTAGTATTTTAAGGCACCATTAGTTGTTTTCCTGGTGAAGTATCACATTCAAATTGTCATATTAAAACAAGCATGGTTTGTTAGTAACAAAATAGATTTGGCATACAGATCAACAACTCAAGATACACTTTCTGCTAGCCCATAACTTATTTTAAACTCAAAATTACTACACGTGTAACTGCATGACTGTATACTGGTAATTTTGACAACCTTAGCTTTTGTCGCTTGTTACCTAAACTAAAATACTGGCAATGCTTTAAAACAGATATCCTGAATTTCAAGTAAATCATACGTGTCGTTAAAATGCCCAGTGCATGTTCTCAGGAAATGAATTAAACAGTAAAGGCTCGCTTTCATAATTATTGCAAGACAACTTGGAAAAAAGAGAGTAATGGGTTCTAAACGAATGTTCTACTTAGTCCTTATTACACATTGTTGAAGCTCCTTACAATAAATGTTGTAAGAACAACTCATGCCTGTAGATGCTGAAAACAGAACTGTGTATTTCAACAATTTATGCCATACAATACAGTCGTTAGAAAGGTATTGTATGGAAAAAATATGTAATAAAAAGTGTGAAAGATATGTAGATATCTATGTGACGCTATTAAATAATACCATAACTATCTGAAACTTTTTATACTAAGAAAAAATAAATAATCTCCATTACGTTTAATAAATTGTTTGTTTTCTTTTTTGGAATTTCGCACAAAGCTACTCGAGGGCTATCTGTATTAGCCGTTCCTAATTTAGCAGTGTAAGACTAGAGGAAAGGCAACTAGTCATCACCACCCACCGCCAACTCTTGGGCTACTCTTTTACCAACGAATAGTGGAATTGACCGTCACATTATAACGCTCCCACGGTTGGGAGGGCGAGCATGTTTGGTGCGACGGGGATGCGAACCCGCGCACACCTGAACCTACCTGGCCATTCCGGGCCAGCTTTTAGTAAGACAGTATATTTTGCATGGTACTGAAGTGGGTAATATTTCGTTTAAGAAACATAAGGAAGAATTTCTGTACCTAATTTGACCACCTCAGTCACCAGGTTTAATTGTTGTTGGCCTTATGGTCAGTTCTTAACCAAGCTTCAAAATGTATTTTCAACACGAACATCACTTCAACAGTCAATAATACTGGTGTCTGATGCCCAACTCCTTGTTTTGTCTACTTCACGTCGCATAAATAAATGTTGTACTCTCTATCCAAAGAAGACCAAATTCATATAATAAAATATAGAAGATAGTAGGTGTTTCCATTATTTTGCCCAATCCATGTTTAAATACGTCAGTCATAGATTGTTGAGTGGGAGAATATAATGTCGCAACTGGTGGACCATGAAGCTGTCTTTTATACTAAAAATTAGAGTATTGCTGAATAAAATATCAAAATGGCAGAACTGATGTTATATGATACGTCGTCGCTCTTGGATCTTAGTACTTTTTTCCCTCTCATTAAAGCTGATCATCTTGACAGTCCACAAGTTTTGTCTTCAGACAGTCCTGCATTATTTCTAATGTTTTACATTTAATTTATATGGTAGAACAACATAATGATTATTTTCATATTGTGGTGGAATCAATGTTATAATTTAGAAGAGTCCATACTTTGACTTTTTATATCTTGCAAAAAATTAAAATTACAAACTACTTTGTATTTATAAAAGTTATATTAATGTCATAATGTTCACGTTAAGTATGTTAGTATATTCAGGATAGCCTAATCCTTTAAAAATCGTTTTTATTTTTTTCCCAGATTTTTAGGACCTGCACACGCATGGAAACAGTGGTATTTCAAGTTTTCCTCATAATACTTTCAAATTGAAACCATTTTGGCTTATTACCCGATTATAAGGGTAATTAAAATCTCCGAACATACCTCAAACTGCGGTACCAAAAAAGAAATGAACTTCAAACAAATATATTACAACTTGATGGCAGATAATAAGATACTGTAATTTTACATGACAAGCTTAACCCACCTATATTAGCTATAAAATATTTACCGTTACACGTTTATTATGATACCTACGCTTGTTTTTGTATAGTTTTCTTTTTTTGTATGTACATCTGACGTATATTCTTGACCATGTATTGCGCAAGCCCCGCCTAGTCTCGAAATTTATAGGACGTTCTTGAGTGTAAGAAGCAACAATACTTGTTTTACGAAAACGCTAGTGCTCGATCATTGTTGAAAATTCTAGAAACTTGCGTAATTAGTATATTAAAACCGACGCGCTGAGGGACAAATAGTATTATTATTGGTCATCAACAGTCAGTGTGTTATAGGCTTAGGAAGCTATAATTATGATTAATGCAATAAGTGTTAATTCCGATTAATAGAATCGAAAAACTACAGAACTTGACCAGAAACATTATAGACTTCGAACATTACAAACATTCGCAGCACGGAAGCCGAAGAGTGTAGTTCTACGTACGTGTAGTATTGTAATACAGCACGGAAGGAACTAAACTATCGCAAGAAAGCTAAATCGAAGCTAGAGAAGTTCAACGGTAAGGTAAGTGATTTTTTTTCTGTTGGAAGGAAGATTACTCAGATAGAACTTAATTCACTGGGACTTAGAAATTAGACTTTAGTGTCGTCATAGCACAGGAAATAAAGATCAATAGAAGGAATTCGGCATATACCGATATTCCTGAAGGAGCTCTACCGCATGATGTTATCAACACGGAAGAAGAAAAGTTAGGTCCCGAAGCGTTGAGTGTCTGCAGCCGTTAGGAAAGAAGATAGGTTGTAGTTTCTTGTCGTACAACATAACAGTAAAAGTATTAAGTATTGGGTATTTTACCTTAAAAGGTAAAGAATACAAGTATATCCCAGCCAGTTCGAATGTAATCATGATAAGAATTAGGAACCTTCCACATGAAGTTCCTAATGAATATGTAGCCAGCTTCCTAATGAGTTACGGAAAAGTTTTGAATGTGATAAGAGAAACCCACGTCAACACGAAAGTTTTCAACGGTGCCAGAAGGTTACGGATCGACATTACCCTGTAAATTACCCTGGAATGAAAAGGCTATGTGCAAAACGTAAAGAAGAAGGCCACTTAGCGGCCGATTGTACAGCGATAGTATGCCCTAAGTTCGACGGAGTCGGCACCCATCCAGTGAATGTAAGAAAGGGTGGAAGAAATGTAGAGAAGACCACCTCCACAAATTATGTAAAAATAAATCTCTCTCTGCAGGCCTTAAGTCGGGTGAGGAAGAAGAACACGTAGAAAAAGTAGTGGAAGAAGTAGTCAACGACATGGTAGAGAAAGTAATAGAAAAGGAAGATACTAACATGAAGGTTTTGGAATTTCGCACAAAGCTACTCGAAGGCTATCTGTGCTAGCCGTCCCTAATTTAGCAGTGTAAGACTAGAGAGAAGGCAGCTAGTCATCACCACCCATCGCCAACTCTTGGGCTACTCTTTTACCAACGAATAGTGGGATTGACCGTCACATTATATGCCCCCACGGCTGGGAGGGCGAGCATGTTTAGCGCGACGCGGGCGCGAACCCGCGACCCTCGGATTACGAGTCGCACGCCTTACGCGCTTGGCCATGCCAGGCCTAACATGAAGGTGGATGAAGAGACAGAAAATGTTGTAAAGACAGCAGAAGAAAACAAAGAAAGCACAGAAAATGTAGAAAAGAAACAGGAAACAACTGAAGTACAAAAAAAAACGGAAATATCTTGGAACAGAAACAAGAAACTACAAACGGGAAAAAGAAAGCTAATGAGAAGGAAACAGCAACCGAAGTGTACACAGGGAAACAATGGCTGATTCTCAAGAAGAAGAACAAAGAACAACAACAGCCAAAAAAACACAAAGGAAAAGTACAAACAATGCAGACCAGGGATCGAACTACTGAACAAAGACCTTCTACTGTCAGAGTCATCTTCGGACAGCGAGGACGGAATGGAAGAAGAAAATAGGACAAAAAAGATCAAGGTTAGCAACATCGACCAAGAAGAACACTAAGAAATGCAGGAGAAACGTAAGGAGATAATTCCTTATGTAGTCGTAAGAGCCTCATTGTCAAAGTTTTAATTGTAAGTATCTCTAATATCCTATTCTCTTTAATCTACTGCTCACTCCATGTTTCATTATAAAATATATATATACGTACAATGCAACTTAAAATAATCACTATAAACACTCAAGGTTTTCTAAAAACCACAAAACAACAGTTCGTAATAGATATGATGAATAAAAATAGAGCTGACATTCTTGTGGTACAAGAATGTCATTTCAATAACATACAACAGATTCGACAATTCAATAAGAAACATAATGTCTTATCGTACTGGTCATTGGGAAAACCTAAAGAAGCAGGTGCAGGCATTATAATAAATAAAAACTACACAGGTAAAGTTAAAGCAGTAAGATATGATCACTATGGTAGAATAATATATATATAGACATAGAACACAATAGACAGAAAATAAAACTAATCAAGGTATATGCACTAGCAGACCATACAATTAGAGTAATTTTCTATAAGAACCTTAAACAATACTTATATACAATAAATGAAATTATTCTAATAGAGAATTTTAACTGTGTGTTAGATCCTCGAATATATAAAATAAGTGGTAAAAGAGAAAAAAATAGACTCCAGAGCAAAATCGTTAAAAGATATTATTGATACTTTTCAATTTAAAGACACATAGAGACATCTGGAGAAAGATAACCCAGGTTTAACTTTCTGGAGTCGTAATGGAGTGGAAAGTAGATTGGATAGATTTTATTTGTCCGAAGCTTTACTCCTAAAGACAGACGGAATAACGATTAGTCCGATAGGGACCCCGAACAATTATATCAGCGACCATAATTTTGTAACATTAAAATTTAAAATAGGAGAAACATAACAAAGAGGTAGCGGATGTTGGAAGCTTAACGTATCTCTGTTAGGGAAAGATCACGTCATAGAGGAAGTTAGCACTTATTTATATCAGAAATAGGAGAAACACAACAAAGAGGTAGCGGATGTTGGAAGCTTAACGTATCTTTGTTAGGGATAGATCACGTCATAGAGGAAGTTAGCACTTTGCTGACAAAGCTCTGTGACACCACAGAATACGATGCTTACTGGTGGGAAGATTTAAAAACCAGAATAGCAACTAGGTTCCAACATCTAGGAAAGACAATAGGAAAAAAAATACATAAAATAGAAAGACAGCTGACTAGTTTATCAAGATTTTCAAATGGCGACCTGAATTCCTTAGAATATATAGAAATCCCAAAACATGAACTAAATTGATTTATATAATGAAAGAATCGAAGGACTTAAAATAAGAACAGGAATAAAGGAATTAGACAGTGAACAAACCTTCAACAGTGAATTTTACAAACAGTTTAATAATAGACTTAAAAAATCCGACATAGCAGTACTAAAAAATTCAGGACAGACTACCACCGACCAGAAAGAAATTTGGACACGCTGATGACGTAACCATGACTTTAACTACAGAAACAGCATGCAGACATTGGACACCTAATGTAGTGCGAGTGGAGCGAAAATAAATAAAGAAAAGTCTAAAGGTTTCTGGCTGGGTAGATAGAGAATCAGAAATGATTTCCTACCTAATATCAGCTGGACAAAAAAACCATAAAAATTTTAGGAAAATGGCTGGGTCCATACAACCCAATAGTCTACAACTGGAAACTCAAAATTACAGAAATAGAAGAAAAAATACAAAACTGGAGAGAAAACGATTTGTCTTATCAAGATAAAGCACAAGCTATAAAACAAGTCATATATCCAAGCGTGATATATCTAAGCAGAACACTTCCACCCCCGAAGACGGAAATCAAAAAAGTAAATAGAATAATTTACAGTTTTATATGGAACTCCAAAGGAGAACGCCTGTCACGTGAAACATTTAATCTCCCAACTAGCGAAGGAGGCCTAGGTCTACCCAAGTTGGACAGCTACCTTACAGCAGTCACTATACAGAACACGTGTAACATTATGATGTATAAATACAACTGTGTTCTTTTCTATAACTCAACAGTTGATTTCATCGCCAAATTTTGCGTAAATAAAACCAAACCTCAAGCACTACGAGCAGAAACTCCACCAGCTTACCTAAAACATATGATAGCAGAAACAAAAAAGGTGACAAATAAAAACCCAGCAGTTCAACTATATAAAATGTCAACAGAAAAGATATATGAAAATCTAACATAATATACAAGCCAAAATAGTGAATGAATATTCACATATTGACTGGAAGACAGCATGGACTACAACAAGCAACAGGAAAATATAAAACAAAAGAAGAGATCCAAATTATAAAATAGCACATGATATAGTGAGTACAAAAGAAAGATTAAACAAACAGAAAGTTATGAAATCAAACAAATGTCCGAACTGCCAGTCCATAGAAACAACAAAACATGCTTTCTATGACTGCGCACACGTAAAAGTATATTAGCGGAAGATATCCGACATTTTCCACACGGGCTTGATAAGTTACGCAACAGTCCTATTTAACACTCCACTACCTGTAAAGAATAATTAGAAATTCTCCTTCTTTTTTGGTGAATGAATTTAAATACCAGATATGGTTCGCAAGATGCAAAGCCGTTTATGAAAACGTAAAGGAAAGTGTTCCGGTAAAGATGAGAAGAATCAGAGCAAATATAAGAATTAGGTTAAAAAATCGATAAGCATCGATTAACGAAGGAAGAATTTAACAAGAGATGGGCCCCGGAAGAGTCGAAAATAATGGAAATGAAAGGCGGATTCATGGACCTGAAACGTTAAAATTCACTATGTTGAAGCAAACGTCACACGCTGACTTCAAATGGACGACGGAGGAGGGAACCACGGCGGACCAGCCAACGCTGGAGGTGCAAACCTGGTTAGTGAGTGTGTTTGTGTACTTCATATGTGTAGCTTGGACAAATGGCTCATGGACCGTAAAAATAGTGACTTTGACTACACATGTGAACTTGTGTATCGTTCCCCAAACGTGTTCAACAAGATATCAACAGACGACAGGAAATCCAGAGGCAACTACGACAAAGGAATGCTACTGTAACAGGGAAAAAGGAAACTAAGGTAAGTAATTTCTATAACTTACTTTGTGTTGACTGGGGTTGCATGGTAGGCTGGAGATATGCCCTATCCTCTTCCCACAATAAGGGTTTAGTCAAAATAGTTAGTGTGTTCTCTAACCTGAAGGAATGGAGGCGGGATATAGGAGATAGAGTTAGGAAGCCTACCTCTAAGGTACAGACCGTATCCGGGGGCCTGACGGATGGCGAACGGCCATATGTTAGCTGTCGAGTGGATACTTCGTCATACTGGCGAGTGTTCACAAGGAGGTAAACCCGGAATACTCATGTCAGTGATGGAAGCCGACTCTCTGAAAAAGGAAAGATCTACATGGTCAAGTACTGACTCGGCGAATAGCGACCACACAAACTTGATGACTCGGAGTAACGAATCGCTCAATATAGGTAAGAGCTTAAATTCCGAGCAGAAATCGAATGTAGACTACAGCCAAGTTCCAACGGCAAAGTCAACATTTAAAGTTAAAAAATTGATGTAACTGGCAAATGTAGTACATAAAATAATAATATGTAATAGTTCTTCTAGCACAGGGTTCTAGGTGACAAAGAGCTATCTTCATCACCCAAGCCTCTATCGTGCTTAAAGCAAACATCTGTGGGAAGATGACGTGAAAAAAGTAGGAAATAATAGGTAAATTTTAGGTAGGGTTTGCGTAAGCGTGTTGCCCACAGAAACATCGAACATTACAAACCGTTGAACTTAGGTGAATTACTTCGAACGTTATGATTTCTATGAGAACATTACATATCTCAGGTTGGAAGGAGTCAGCCGAGACACAGACAGCGTTAGCTTAGGCGAGGCGTAACAATATCAACTAAGAAATAATTTGCTCGTCGGACGTAGAACCTGGACTATCAATAACATATTCCGTTCTAGACCAGATATAAGGCCTGGTATAGTTTGCAAGTTTGTAGAACTCTTGTTTGTTTGTTGAATTTCGCGAAAAGTTACTCGATGGTTCTCTACCCTAACTATCCCTAATTCAGCAGTGTAAGACTAGAGGGAAGGCAGCTAGTTATCACCACCCACTGCCAACTCTTGGGCAACTCTTTAAAAAATGAGTAGTGGGATTTGCCGAAACTTTATAACGCACCTACGGCTGAAAGAGTTAGGATGTTTGTGTTAACGGGGATTCGAACCGGCGACCAGATTACAGATAGAGTTGAGCGCCCTAACCACCTGGCCATGCCGGGCCCTCACAAATGAATGTAACGTGATAAGAGATGAAAGACTGAAAAATTAA